>NW_003303668.1:202878-218249 GCF_000142945.1 Phytophthora infestans T30-4 | reverse complement strand
AGACGTTCCGTTCACCCTACTCGACAGGTCGTTCATGACAAGGGACCAGTGCGTTGATTGCACTAGGTCGCGCTTCGCCTCGTGTGTGGCTGCTTGCAACCCAAACACTGCTGATTCGCTCAGCGATTCTGAGGCTCCTTGCGCCAGTGGCTTTCTTCGCCACTATGTCTTGTTCGGCTAGAGCTACCGCAGCTCTAGCCCGGCTGCTCGCCTCCAGCCTGCAGTCGATGTACATCGACGCCTGGTTCCATAAGGACCTTGGTCTTGCATCAAGACCAGGGAGGAAAGGTATTTCCGATCCTCTCCCCCACTTACACTTGAGACTGTTGAGTCTCTCGTGGCTTGTGATAGCCACTGGCAGCACGACGGCTACCTGCCTCTTGGAAAGTCAGGGAGGAAAGGTATTTCCGAGCCTCTCCCCCACTTAACTTTAAGACTACTGAGTCGCTCGTGGCTTCTAATAGCCACTGGCAGGCGCGACGGCTCTCCGCCCTATGCACTGCGTCGGTATGGATGACCGCGTCGGTCGTGTCGATCGAAGGCATCCAGCCTTCGCGTCAGCAGTTTGAGCCTGCGCGACTTGACGTCGAGCGAGCTGCTCACGTCTGACGAGGCCAAGACAACCTCGCGCCTCGAGCCAATCGCTCTGTGTGCGGAGCTATGTTACCCGCCTTGGGTGTGGAACTCTGTTACCCATCTTGGCTGTGTGGAAATCTGTTACCCACACCTGAAGCGCATACAGCGACTTCCTTATCACTTATGGTCTGAGTGACCTTGCGTGGAACTTTGTTACCCACGCTCGGAGCACCGAATGTCGGTCTCCTTAAGCAGCTTCGCTGCTTTCGGAACTTGTTACCCGCAATGGGGACCTATGTTACCCACCTGGTGAATGCCCTTCGGCACCACCACTGTCGAAGCGCATACGGCGCGACGACCTTCGGTGTTGGGGATCAGCTGACGTGGCAGACCCGCACACACACCGCACCGAAATGGTGTCCACCGACCGAGTCAGAGGAGTCCGGGGTACTGGGCCCCAAGTCGCTTGAAGCGACGTCGGCCTGAACAAGGGTTCAGACCCGACTTGCGGCGGCTGACGTGACGTGGCACTTTGTTACCCACATCGTGATGTCTCGTTGACGACATCAGAGGCACTCGAGACCTCGTGTGGCACTGTGTTACCCACACAGGAAGCCGTTATAGTCTGGGCGACTGCGTGTGGTACTGTGTTACTCACACAGGAAGCGTGATCATACCTCCCTCTTCAGTTATAGTCTGGGCGACTGCGTGAGGTACTGTGTTATCCGCACAAGAAGCTTTCCTCCTCCGTTAAGGCCTGGGCGACCGTGTGGTCCTAAGTTACCCACCTGGTTAGCGCTTAGAGGCATAACCACTGTCGAAGCCCGTACGGCGCGACGACCTTCGGCGTTGGATGCTGCTGGTGTAGCAGATCCACACGCCAGGCAAAAGACCCACGCCCGTGGCGTTGCCGCAGCGGAGCATGGTCTTGCTGTACGCAGAGCTGTCGGCGCGTTGACAGCTCCGTGACGCTTCTGCGTCCTGGCGGTCTGTATCAGACGCCCCAGTCATGACGGAGGTGTGAACACGACTCACCAATGCTCCGTCATAGACCTGGACTGGTAGGCCCTTCTCAGCCTTGCCACACCAAAGTCCGGGCTGTGCCTTATGTTCGGCACAGCCATGTTGTTTATGGCGAGAACTGCGAGCGGCACCGCGGTGCGCGAGTACATCGAGCCCAAACGTTCAGGTCCATTGAGGATCATTGGTACCTCCTTCACCGTACCAAAGGCTAGTCCACCAAGGACCAGCCCACGACCGCCACGCTGACGTAGAGTGCAGTCGGATGTCGCTATGCCAGCGACGTTCCGGCGGCGTATTAACGGCCCCAGAACTCATCCAACGGTTCAAGGGGTACCGTACCCCCGTACACCGAGTGTACTACCAGCAGCCCATCACTGCCCTTCACCGGTTTGAGAGAACCACGTCTCTCTGGGCTAAGTCCTGTGGTGTGCACAACCTGCACACCCATCACGAAGACTGAGTGCTTTTCAGTAGGGCATACCGCCTCTACTGGTGGCCGGGAAGTCTTCGTCCACCTAACCGTGGCCTGCGCCACCGGACTTGGAGTCCACGGGCTGTCCTCTTCCCGAGGACTGGCGAGGGACACACACGCTGGTAGTGTCCATGTCCGCCGCATCCATAGCAGTGGACCAAGCTCTCGGCTGAGCTTAAGTCCATGGGTTCGGGCTCGCTGTACGCACCGATATCAACGGGCTGCGTGACAGCAGGAGCAGCAGCGTCATTGCTGCGATGCTCCGCCTTCCGAGGAGCGCCATCCTCATCATGGTGATGTTCCTCTTTCCGCGGAGTACCAGCCTGCTTGTGGCTGTACTCTTCTTGGAGGGCGATTTGAATCGCCTCCTCTATAGTTGTCGCTTGCACCCGGAATAGCTGGGTGCGAGCAGGACCGACCATCAGGCCATCCATGAAGACTGTTGTCTTGACGTCTTCAGGCAGAGGATTCCCTGCCAGAGATGCCACCAACGTGCGCATCTCTTGCGCGTACTTTTGCAGCTCACGTTTACCTTGCTTGCACGCGAGAAAGCGTGAGCGCTGACGGAACTCATTGATCGCCGGTAGAAACGCGGCTCGAAGCTGCTCACACAGCTGAGCCCAGGATGCAAAGCATCCAGCTTCCTCTCGTGTGAGCAAGGGAGGCGTGAACTGCACGAGTACGTGCAAGCGATACGGGAGCGCACGGCGTCCCTAGTGGGAAACCCACTCAACGAACACATCAAGATGACTGTGTTCATGGACGGCCTTCGAGTGGGCCCCGCACGCACTCAGCTGTTCCGGGTGCAGTCAAACGCCCTTGAAGAGGCAATTCAAGTGGCTCTTCAAGAAGAGTACAGCCATCGCCAGGCGCGTACGCCGGCCTCAGCATGACCCTGACCTTTGATTCCAACGCTTCAGTGGCTAACGAATCCGCGGCAGCGTTGTATTCTCGTACAACGTGAAGATATTTAACTGATCGAAGCTTGGCCGCGAGTTCCTTGTGAGTATTCAGCAGCGCTAGCAAAGTTTCCTTCCTGCATGCGATCACCCCTAGTAATTGTTGAATCGCGAGCCTTGAGTCACCGACGATGACTAAATCCTCGGCACCGTGCGCAATAGCAGCCTTGACACCGTTTATTATACCTGCATACTCTGCCTCATTCACCGTGATGGCCGAGAGGTAAGCGTTTGCAGCAATCACTATCTTCCACTCAGGAAGACTCCACAGCACCCATGAACAACTCCCGTAGCCACCGTACTTCTCTGTCTTCGCTGATCCGTCAAAAGACATGACGAATCCGCTGTAATTACGGGGAGCCTGGCGTACAGCAACGCGGGATCCATTCGAATAGTCGAAGACCCCTTGTTTGGAGGTGCCACCAGCGCGAGTGAGTCTTCCAGGTCAACGAAGCTCGTGATTCTTGACTGCAGGAGCTGTGCGAAGGCGACATCTTTCTCCTTCACGCGCTGCACCTTCAAATGCCACTGCGAAAGCAGTACGGCGAACTGGACCGCGCGTCCGAAGAGAGACTTTCGACTTGTGCACCCACTCTAACGTCGAGAATCGTGTATAGACATGTAGCGTCTTTCCTGCCAGCTGGACGTAAACAGATCTTCAACAGCAGAAGTAACGCCAAAACTTCCTTCTCGGCAGGATGGAGTTCATCTCGGCCTCCTTGAGCACACGACCGAGGAACCGTACGGGGTGTAACTTGCCTTCATGTTCTTTGCATAAGCGTAGTGCTCAATGCCCATTCATTCGCAAAGAGCATGACGTGAACTTCTTTCGACCGATCGAAGTGCCTGAGGATGGGTGAATGTGAAACACTCGTCTTCAATTTTTTGAAGGAACGACGTGCCACAAAAAGGCCACCTTCAACGACAAAGTCTTCATCCTTGAGCTGGTACAGCGCCGCACCGTAGATCGCGAAGTCTTATATGAAGCGATGTAGTAATTAACCGCTCCAAGAAACGACTGCATGCCCTTCTTACTCGTTGGAAACGAAAGCTCGGTGATGGCCGCAAGCTTCTTTGGATCAGCCCTGATACCTTCTGGCGAAATTTTATGCGACAGAAAGTCCACCTTGGGTTGGCAGAAGACGCTCTTGGTGAAGCTAATGCTGATCCGACACTGTGCAAATCTTGTTAGCAATCGGTCCAGCGTCGCCAGGCAGCTGTCGAAATCCTGGCCACCGAAGCAAATATCATCCACAAACGACCGTCGACCAAACACAGGTACCAGCGAGGATTCGTCCGGTTCCCCGTTCGTAAACATGTCAGCGACGGGGCTGTTGACGAGTTGTAGTACAGGGTCGGTTTCCACCGGTGCTTCGCGGTCTGCCGCGAACTTTGTTTGAAACGAACCCTCGGCGCTTGGTCCACGACGTTCCTTGGCCTGTTCTTCAGCTAAACGCATCTTCTCCGAGTATTCAAACCAACCTCCTGTAGGTTGAACAAACCCCCAGAGTGCGTTGTCAATCATACGCTGGTAGATCATCGGCGCGTTCTTTAACCCGAATGGCATGCGTAACCACTCGAAATGTCCGAGTGCGCAGACGAACGCCGACACCTTACGCGCTCGCAAGGTCATCATGACCGCCCAGAAGCCGCTTGCAGCATCCAACGAGCAGAACCACAGGTAGTGTTCGAGATCTGTTAACAAGTCGTCGACTAGCGGCATTGCATACTCCATGATCGCGGTGATAGCATTCACCATCTTGTAATCAATGCAGAGCCGGATGTCCAGCCCGTTCTTTTTGATCACAATCACGATCGGCGATGCCCATGAACTGTCTGAAAAGACGATCAGTCCTGCTCGCAACAGAGCGCGCACCAGCTCGTACAGTTTGCCGAGAAATCGTAGCGGCACGCGCCGGGCACGCTGTTTAATTGGGACGTGCCCCTGGGTGTCGATATCGCATACCGCGCCGTAGGCTGGCGGTGGTAGTGCGTTACCACTAGCAATCAGGATGTGTTCGTGGTTCTTTAGCGTTGCGACCAGACGTTCTCGGCGATCGGTCGACAACTGAGGATCAGCAACATTAGACGCAGTATAGTCTATTGTCGTGTTGATATCTTTGGTAAGATCCGGCAGGAATGCCAGCTCCTTCGCGTAGTCTTCCAAGCCAAATGTTGTTAACTGGGTGTTCGTAGAAGTCATTTCTCGTATCCTCCGTTGCTTCATTTCCTTCGGTCGTTATACCTCGAGCAACCGAGATGTACGTTCCGTCCAAAGTTGCTACAGATTCTTCCCTTGACTCAACACCGGTATTCGCTTTGATTTCAACAGTCGGTACTGGGTCCATCTCCTTCCCATCCTGGTTTCCCATCTCTGGGCCATTTGCCGAGTCGTCGTTCGCAGTATTGAATGCGCAGGCCGCCGACATATTGGGTTGTTGACTTTTGTTCAGCTCCTCGTTCTGCCGCTGTCTTGACAGTTCGGCATTCGCACCAATCTTGCAATGAATACTCGGTGCTGTACTCAACACCTTCAGCGCGATGCCTGCATCCTCTGGATCAACCACCGATTTAGTGACACACAAGGCCGGGACAGCTTCGTCAAAACAGGTGACTCCATTTAATCCAGTGCTGTTACTTGTCGCTTCCGTGGTCACCCCTGACTGGACACGAACACTCGTTGGCGTATGTACAACGTTTACCGGCCTCAGTAGTTCGTGTGTACGCACTACCGAGGCTTCGTTCGCGTTATTGCCTCCGCCATGGGTTGTCGTGTACGTGGCCAAAGGTTCTTCGGAAGGCTGACCGTCGGCCGAATCCCCGGCTGTCACCCCAGACGCCAGACAGGCTTCCACTCGTTCACGTTCCTCCAGGATCAGTGCCCAGTGCTCTGCACACGTCAGGCGATCACTAGAATCTGCTAGCGAGTCTTCTAGAGGTCGTGCTAGCACCACACTGGGTTCTGGATAGTCCGGTCGATCAACTGACGAAGACTGAGTTGCAAGCCATTGTTCGTAGATTTCACATTCACGCTGAAAGCGCTCGCGGTCTCCGCAACCTTCGTAGGCCAGCACTTGCCAGTCTTGGTACTTCTTGAACTCCAGACGCACATATCTGTCACCTCGTGGCAAATCCCCATCTAAAATCCACATCGCGATCGAGTCGTGTGCTGGTAGGTACACAGTTCGGTCGGACACGTTGGTCAGCCGAATGCTCTGAGGCCGTCCACGTCGAAACCTCGTCACTGATGGGATTAGCTTGTTCGTTCGACGAACCCACAGTACGTGTTCCTCCAGCCCGACGTGGCGCTTCGCTAGTCGATATTCTCGCCACTCGTGCGCTTGAATGTCCAAACGCTCGGGTGGCCCGGCGTTAACATGGGAGCCGTACGCTTCGCTGTCGATCATGTTCTTGGTCTTGATCAGCGGGATTTGAACTTCGTGCGGTAATTGCGCCGCGCCGTGAAACAGGTCCAACCGGATCCCAGCTGGGATCATAAAGTCGGTCTTGAGTACCACGTCGACGCCTGCACTATGCGCCATTACCCACATCTCAAACTCGTACACCATCTCCCATCCGAGCGTAATCTTGACGCACGCTCGTCGCGTCGTAGACACCTTGCCTTCGTTGATTCCTTGAATGTCAATGCGGCGTCCGTGATAGGGTACATCTCTGAGTCGCAACTTCTTGGCAAAGGCGTCAGTGATCACACTAACGTTCGCTCCCGTGTCGAGGAGGATCCTCGTTCGCTGGTCGCTCACAGCGCCTTGGACCAGAGCTCTCATTCTGATCCGTCGGTCGAATTTCTTGGCCGACCACCACCCCTGTCTCTCGCCAGGGTTCAACTTCATCATCTTGGAGTGACCCTTGGGCTCGTCTCGCGCCGCACTAGAAACCAAGCCGAACGAACCCTTGCTGGTGCCCTCATCAGCATCAGCACACTCCACTCTCTCTCCAACACCTCCATCGAGGATTCTACTCCTCTCCTTTTCATTTTCCGTCGCGTTCACACTTGTAACGTAATTATCAGGCCATTCACTCTGCCCCATGAAAGCAAAGATACACTCTGCTTCCATTGAAGACTCGGTTAACTGTGGCAGCCCGATAGGGACCAACCCAGTTGTAGTTGGCGGGCTGCCTAGATTAAATGACGTTCCTGAACGACGGCCTTGAGCTCTGGCGGGAGTTCCTCCTTCGTGCCTTTAGTGCGCACGAATTTGGCAAGGTCTTGGAAGCTGCGGAAAAGTTCGCATTGTCCAGCATCGTGGAATTGTTTGCAGAACTTGCATTGCTTGTTACAGTAGTGGGCGGAGTGACTCATGCCACCGCACACCGCGCATGGTCCGTACTGTGGGCGTCGCTTGTCGCGGTTGAAGTCACGACGACCGCGTTGGTCCTGATTGAACCCACGGTCACCACCTCGGCGATCTTGATTGAAGCCATTCTCGCGATCAGGCGTGTTTCCACGCGGTTGACGGTTGTCTGAACGTGCGTAGGTGCTTTCAGCAGCTGCACGGCGCTCATTTTCGTTAGCAGCGGCGAGGTATCGGTCATTTTCATCCAATGAGAAATCACCGTCCGTATTATCGGGCTGAAAGTCGTTGGTCTCGTCTTGGACATCGTTGTAAGCGTTCGGATCTTCATTTGAATGCTCATTGCCCCCCTGAGCAGCTTTATGACCCTCCAATTCAGCTAGTAGGGCATCCGTCACGGCTTTAATGAGCGTCACGCTTGGTTTACTGCGGTTGGCATCGCGGCAACGGTCATCACGCCGGTTGTTGCGGGCGTATCCATCGTCGCGTCGCGTATCACGACTCTTGGAGTATCGGTACTCACTGTCATGCTTGGCCATTCTCTCCTTGCCCTTGAGAACATCTTCGATGATCTCTTCGAGCTCGTGAATGTCGGCGACTCGAGCGTGGTAGAGACTCTCCGCCAGCTTGTCATCGTCGCATGTTGCCAGGAACTGCTGTACGTGTTCTTTCGCGTCGCAACCACTCTTCTCAAAGTGTAAACGGGCGGTCCGAGCGTAGCCATTCAGCCTGTTTATGTAGTCGCACAGATGTTCATTACGTTCCCGCTTGACGGAGTAGTAACGCGACAGTGCCATCTGAGTGAGCTGCGAGCAGTAGTAGCGGATGAACGCATCGCTCAACAGCTTTCACTTGCGCTTCGTCTTCTTCGGAAGTTGACGGAACCAATGAATGGCTCCGTCCCGGAGACTTAGCTCAAATGGAATGCACCATTTATCGGCATCTGTGTGGGTTCCAGTCATTTCATAGACGAACCCACGGAGCCACTGCATACAGTTCTCGCTCTTGTTGCGAGAGCCTGAGAACGGCGTGATGCGATCCAGCGGTCGGTGCGAAGCCATTTCAATCCTCGGTGTCGGGTCTACGTCGTTCAGCGTCGCCAGCTCATTCATCTGACGCATCAACTCGACTTGAGGATCTTCCTCGTCAAATGTACGCACCAAAATGTCATCGTCACTGGACGAACCATCGCTGTCGACTTGACGACATCCGGCACCACCTTTGGGAGCTCGCGCACCGCCTCGGCGACCGAACGAACCCTCGTTGCCCGCGTAAAGACGCTGCATACGGCTCTCCGAACGTGGCGTAACCATGTGCGAGTCTTGAAAGTACGGTGAAGCTTCGGTAGTGCCAAAGACACCACGCTCAGCTCCACGCTTGGTCGGAGGAGTACGAACGAGTCGTTGGGGTGTCGGCGGCAGTGGAATCGTGGACGGGTCTTCATCTTGAATCATCGGTCGACTCACCGGCTGCTTTCCGGCGTTAATGCCAACAGCGCCAAACGCCTTCCGAAGCTTCTTCTTCCATTTGTGGAGAGCAGCTCCGGCTTCATGTGGACTCCAATCTTGGAGCGACATCGTTGATGGGTACGTCTCGTTCTAGAAGCCCATCGACAACAGCAGCGAAACTGAATCCTCGGCAACTTGGCTAGTCGAAACCGAGTTGACTGGGTATTGAAGTTCCTGCGCAAGCGCAGGCCAGTCGGCTTTTTTCTTGGGGATGGGCTTGAACAGCTGCATCCACTCATCATTCTGCATCAGCGCTCGTACGCGGTCGAAGACGCGCTTGGCGGCTGGTGTATCACCGTTGATAGGTGCGCGAGGTGCCTTCAGCAGTGCTGAATGCTTTGCACTCGCCACCGAAGGTTTAGAACCCTCGGTCCCATCGTCATAATCTTCGTAGGCGGGTTCCGGTCCCGCAACATCATCGATCTCGTCGGCGAGGTTCCTCGAAAGGGACCTGGTCGCCCCGCTCAGCCCCGATGATAGCGTGGCCGTCTCCGGCGTCGCTGCGCCTGGCTCTGGAGCCGGCGCCTTATCTTCGTAATCTCCATAATCGTGGGCGTCAGGACCGATGTCCGCTTCGTCGTCGAAGCTCACTGAAAGCTCGGTTACGGCTGCAAATCGCGCAGCCGGGCTTGAGCTCTCGTTGCAAGCCCCGCCAGACTTGGCGGGCGTAACTGGTACCGTCGGTTGTCCTTTCGCCATGTTTCTTGGTTTCTTTTTCTTGTTCGTCTTCTCTTGGTAGCTCGTAAACTGGAAGGCCATACAAACACTTCACAATGGTCACAATCTGTTCCCGGGTCGCGGCACCAGTTGTGGTGTTGGAACTCCCACGTGAACTCTAGCTACAAATGTAGTTAGAACGTTCCCACAACAATACGTCTACTAGGATAGTAAACGATCGTTCGGGCGGACCTGAGACCCAGTTCTGCCCTTGCACGGGACAACTGAACTGTAACTAACTATATAGGCACCAGTAGATAGAATACGCTACTAGCACGAGCCAAGCTAGCAGTGTTTTGAATCTCGTGTCCACAGCTGAAGGGTACAGCACGAGTAAGCCTTTTACGAGATCACTGAGTGTTGAACACTCGGTTGGAAGAATAAAAGGGATGCATTTCAAGCACTCCCAGTCGTGCAAATAGGCAACAATAAGCCGTCAAGTAAAACCTCCCGATAGTAGTCGGGCCAATACACAAAGTCTCTTGGCCTTGCCGGATGAACCCTCGCTACAGAGCTTCGAGTTCACCGACAGGCATGACACACTCAAACAAGCTTGACCAGACGCTTATCTTGAAGCCGGACGTCGCTCTGTGTGCTTGTGTGGAAATTCTGCTCGGTATTTAAGCTTACCCTTTCGGGTCTATTCCTAATAAGAAGTCCTAATCAAGTATACAAATATCAAGTGAACAATGATCCGTTATGGATCTTCTTGCACGCCAAGCGTCGTCTGCACCGTCGCATGCGTATCTTTAACGGTCCGCGCCCTGTCCCAGACGGTGAACGTGCCTTCCAAGGGTCGCTGAGGCTTCCGCGAACTCATCCCAACCGCCGCTGAGGGTTTGTACCGTAGATGCTCCGCTGAATGCGAATCCGGCCAATCCATTATTAATAATAAGGACAGCCTGGATTCAGTGACATATGGCCGTATCCGATACTTGTTGAAAGCTCGGGAGTGACGCCGTCGAGTCCCTTGCACCTTGGCGTCTCCGTACATCACATGACCGAGGGTTCGTTGCTTGAGCATCTTGGGCGATGTCACGTCTTTGTCGACGGGTGATAATCCGCAACTACGGAGAAATCACTTCACCACAGGCTCTTCCAGTACGAATTTTTGCTTCGCTAGTCGGTACTTTTGCCACTCCTGTCCTTGTATATTTAAGCGCTCGGGCAGCCCGGAGTTGGCATGAGAGCCGTATTCCTCACTGTCGATCATATTCTTCGTTTTTATCAGCGGAATTCGCACCTCGTTTCCAGCGCCATGGAACAGATCCAGCCGAATGCCGGCTGGGATCATAACGTCCGTCCCAAGTACCACGTCAACGCCAGCACTATATGATATCACCCACATCTCAAACTCATAGACCATTTCCCATCCGAGCGTGATTTTCACGCGTGTTCGTCGTGTCGTCGACACCTTACCTTCGTTGTTTTTTTGTATGTCGATACGATGTCCATGATCGGGTACGTCACGGACTCGTACCCTCTTAGCGAAGGTGTCGGTGATGCCACCAGCGTTAGCGCACAGTCGAGGAGAATCCTTGAACGCCTGCTATTCACGGCGCCCTGCACTAAAGCCGGCATCCTTATCCTCCGGTCGAAATTCTTGGCCGACCAAAACCCGGTCTATCTCCAGGGTTCAGCTTCATCGTCTTGGAGTGACCCTTGGCTTCATCGAGCGCTGCACTCGAAACGACACCAAACGAATCCAGGCTAGTGTCGTCATTACCTTCCGCACACTCCAATACCTCTTCCACACCTCCACCGAGGATTGAACCCATGTCCGTTTCACACACCGTCGCGCCCACACTAGTTACAATATTATAGCAGGCCATTCACGCTGCCCCACGAAAGCAAAGATACACTCTACTTCCAACGACAGATCGGTTAACTGTGGCAGACCGATAGAGACCAACCCAGTTGTACTTGGCGGGCTGCCAAGTTTAAATGGCGTTCTTGGACGACGGCCTTGAGGGCAGGAGGGAGCTCCTCCTTCGTGCCTTTTGTGCCCACGAATTTGGCCAGACCCTGGAAGATGAGGAGAACTGCGCTCTGTCCAGCGTCATGAACCTGCTTGCAGAACTTGTACCGCTTGTTGTAGTAGTGAGCGGAGTGGCTTATTCCACCGCACGCAAGCACAAGGCCCATACTGAGGGCGTCGCGTGTCGCGAGTGATGTCGCGTCTTCCTCGCGTGTCTTGACCGAAGCCCGGGTTGCCCCCTCTGCGATCTTGATTGAAGCCTCGTTCTAGATCTGGGGTGTTCCCCTGTGGTTGGCGGTTGTCTTAACGAGCATACGCGACTTCAGCGGGAGCTCGATGCTCATTCTCGCTGGCGGCAGCGATGTACTGTTCTTCATCACCATGCGTACCGCCGTTGGCGGCATCATCATACTGATAATCATCATACCCATCTTGTCATCGTCGTTCCCGCACGTTCTACATCGAACGCTCGTACCATCGTGTTAGCTTGCGATCCTCCATTCAACTATGCGTACTCGGGCGATTTGCGCGAAACTAACTCGCGGCCTTGGACTCTGGTTGTTTACGCAACGGGCGTTGGCAATTCCCAGGCCGTTGCACTTATTGCAACTTTTTTAGCATCTGCTCGACGATGGAGATTGCGCGAATTCAGCGAGTTTCCAGCGAAAATGCCTTCACTTGGAACATAACGTTTCTTTAACGGCTAAATTTAAAAGGAGGTGCCCCCGCCACCCAAAATTAATTGTTGGGGAATACACTGTCCCGAATTCAAGTCACTTTGATCCACCTTACTGCAAGTGTGCACTCATCATGGATCTGAGCCCTTCAATCATCCAACACCATGTTACGCAGGTCGGCGGCCTCCATCGCTCCACTAAAGTTCGAGATCCGTTGCACCCACCATCTCCGTACCATGGATCCAGGTCACTCGGTGTGCGATCCTCAACCCCTTGAGTCCCGACTTGGATAAGTGGGACCTGGGACATATAGCGGTCGACCTTGCTTCTCTTTCCTTGTTAATACCAGATCCACCTCCGGATGACGTCCAAATCCTTCCTCATAGGATTCCCACTCGATCCACCCGCACACGGTATATCCATGTCCCTCGGCATAATTGGGTGGGAGTGGATCCGAGCCTCTACTTGATCGATCTCAGCTATACTGCCAGCAACCACGTTCTTCTTGCCGCTCTTCGTACTATCATTCCACAGATCCATCGTTTGTCATCTCTTATTCCCGATCCACACCGTCGACCCGTAAAGGATACCACTTTTGCTCAGCCTAATCCACTTCAAGCAGTATGGATCCACGCCGAGCCATCCATATCCACTCTAACCACCGGGCGCTGTCACTAATATGTGATAATGACTCCTTGTCAAATCCAATCCCTCATTTCTGAGAAAGCACTTCACCACAATGTGCAACGGTACCTCGCTCTTTCAGGTTTGTAGTCGCCCTTCACATGCAACTTGGGTACTTGATCGAGGGCGGGTTGATGAGGACCTTGGTGTACTCAGCCAGCTCACAGTTGATGTAGCGGTCAGTAGGGTTCATGTTGTCCAGAGGACGCCACGGGTCCCTGGGGTCTCGGTCGCCGTTTGGTTTGCTTGATTGTGACTGGGAAGGATTGTCAACTGGCACAGTTTTTTTCGTGTTCGTTGATGAAAGTTTGTGCGTACTTTCGAGTGGCATTTGGAATAACAGGCGGCCACCCGGAATCCCAGCCAATGAGCGAATTAGTCGTTCAGCATCACTGTGCGACAGTGTTGCGTCACTGTTCAAGCTTGGTCTTCCTGCCAATGGGGTCGAAGGTTGATCTTGATTGGTCGAAATGCCAGAACCGGTGTCTGGAACACCAGTAGCCACGTCAGTCGCAGACTCGCCCTGATTGGGGCTCATAACCAGTGGTGATGTAGGGCTCGTCACAGGAGGATTGCTCTCTATCTCTCGGACGCTTCTAAGCGTAGGTGCCATTTAAATACAAATACACTTAAGGATCAACTTCAGGAACGTAATCAAGGAATTGTGTAAACACGTATGCGCCGGGCAAAAGACCGCGGCAGGACCGCGGTGTCTGGTGAGGCCGGTCTCGCTGCTGCTCTCGAGGGAGCAACAGGCGTCAAAACGCAAAGTGGGGAGCAGCCTCTACCAGAGCACCGCTGTTCCGCAAAATGTAGATTAGTTCACAAAAAGGAAAGAGATAAATACTAAAGCCTAGATAAATGCACGCTCGCTGAGCACACCATCTTGGCATCGCACAGCCAACGATGTCCTTGTGTATACAGTCCTTGGTATAGTCCTTTGCCATTGCACGCATGTGTACTCAGTGTAGCCGGTTGTAGTGCAGTCGCCAGCTGCACTGCCAGGCGCATGAGTGTCCTTGGGATGTGTCTTGCAGACACTGGCAGTGGACGGTAACTCGTCGACAGGGGAACAGGACATCGGCAGACTGCGTAGTGTGGTGTAGCGGGATCAGCAAAATCTGCGAGTTTGCTGGATTCAACTTACCAACTGCGCCCAGACACCGACTAACGGAGGGTGTCCCCCGATGATCCGTGTTCTGCTGAACTTTCCTCACCTTGTGTACCCGTCGGTAGGGCGGGATCTGCTCTCTCGGTAACTTCCGAAGCGTTCAAGTGGTGAAGCTTGAGTGTCTTGGCGGGACGTGGGGATGGGGTGGAGCAGCAGTGATAAAACCTTCATTCTGCGTCCGTGGTTGGTTCTGGATCCTAAGCGAATATTCGAGCTTAAGTGGATCCAGGGCCTAGATCGTGGATCTGGCCGTAGGGTTGCCTTGCGGGTGTGTCCCTTGCCTTTGCGTTTCCTTTGCGTCGTACTTGCCGCCTCCTGTGACGGGATCTTGAGAGTTGAGATCTTCTTGGGTATACCCGGCCAAGTAGTAAATTCGGTTAACCCGTCGGATCGGCACGTGTATGGGAAAGCTTACTAGGTTGGAGGAACTGGCCAATGTATTATCCAGTTATCACTACCAACACTAGATTCGCAATTCCCAACCTTCTCCGAGCTCGTACGGCCAATGTAGCTCCGGTTCTTGAGGGCAGGAAGGCTCTTGCGTGTTATTGTGCAAATAGAAGTCTGTATCGATACTTAAGCCTATACCTGCCTGGATTTCTACCTTCTGTGTCTTTTACTTGTTAAATCCCTTACCAGGCTCGGCTGCATGTCCTTTCTTTCCTTGACCCATCATCCCAGCTGTATTATCCTCAGATCCACCGGATCCATGGCGTAATCAATATGGTCACCTTATTATGTGTACACTCATCCGAATCCAAGTCGCTTGG
Organism: Phytophthora infestans T30-4; assembly: GCF_000142945.1. NCBI lineage: Eukaryota > Oomycota > Peronosporomycetes > Peronosporales > Peronosporaceae > Phytophthora > Phytophthora infestans. The sequence goes on along the minus strand of NW_003303668.1, from coordinate 203,401 downwards.
ATCCACTTCACTGTAAGTGTACACTCGTCATGGATCTGAGTTCTCCAATCATCCAACATCATCAAGCGACCGTCTGTGGTCTCCATCGTCCCACGGAAGTTCGAGATCCACTGTATCCGTCATTCCTGTATCCTGTATCCAGGTCACTTTATGTGGGATCCTCCCTCCTTGGATCCGAACTCGGAAGTATGGGATACGGGACACTTCAAGGTGGATCTTGACTCCTCATTAGCCGTGGCTACTAGATCCACCTTCAGATGACATCTACCACCATTCTTTCATAGAGTCCACATGGTACATAGTCTATCCCATATCCAACTAAGTGAATCCAGGTAAGGGTGGATCCGAGATAGGTATTGGTGGATCTTGCCTTTCCGTACATCACTCATACCAGATCCATCGTCATTTCATACGGGGTGTTGTTCGTCATGGCTAATCCACCACATGCAACTTGCATCCGCGCCGGACAATCCAAATCCTCTCTAATCACTTGAAATTGTCACTGATTCGGGATAGTGACCGA
>NW_003303668.1:184329-185325 GCF_000142945.1 Phytophthora infestans T30-4 | reverse complement strand
CACTTCCGTATGATCTTCCCCGGATCCACCCCTTTCGGGTTCCGGTATTCGGGTGAATCCGTAGAGGGTGTTATCGATCAGGCGTTGGTAGATCTGGGGCGCATTCTTTAATCCAAACGGCATCCGGTTCCATTCGAACAGTCCAAACGGTGTGATGAATGCGGATATTGCGCGAGCTCGATCCGTCATAGTCACCACCCAGAAACCACTGGCCATGTCAAGAGAACAGTACTAGAGTACTTTATCCAAATCTTCCAACAGCTCGTTGATTAGAGGCATTGGATATACCATCAATCGGGTCAGGCCGTTAACTAGCCGGTAATCAATGCACAGACGTATATCCACACCGTTCTTCTTGATGATGATTACCACCGGAGATGCCCACGGGGACGTTGAGAAACTGATGCTTTTGGCTTGCAGCAGGCCCTTAATCAGATCCGATACTTTTTCTCGGAACTGAGGCGCCACCTTCCGCAACCTTTAAGCGATTGGCTTCGCGTCACCGACATCGATGTCACATTTGACTCCGCGGGCAGCGGGTGGTAATGCATTACCTTTGACCGATCAGCAGATGTCGGCTTTCCCAGATCTTCTGACGTAGCCGATCCACTTCCGCGGGTTCGGTCGCCCCTGGATTCACTTGGATGTCGTCAATCGTGACCTCCTCTGTGGTCAGTGGTACCTCCGGTATCACCGCCATACCTTCTCGGAGATCCTCGGCGTGTAGGTCCCCGCCTTCATGGTAACAGACTTGTTCATCTTCAGGCTTCGTCGGATCCACCATTGGGTCCAAGCACCGCGACTCTCCTTCACCCGTCACTGCTTCTGGCTTCGTGGTATCAGGTATCCTGTACCGGGGAAGCCACCAGTTGGATCGACTTGATCATCTAGCGAGTTTAATCACGACGGTTCTTGTTTGACTAGTGTTGCTACTCTCGATAAGGATCCAGGCACTTTTTCCCATAAAAAGCTAGGATCCACTCGGGGGTTAGCGGG
>NW_003303668.1:174000-184175 GCF_000142945.1 Phytophthora infestans T30-4 | reverse complement strand
CGGCGTTGGGTATGAAGGCCGATCCACCAAGGGCCAGTTGGCTCCGCCGGGAGCTCCCCCTCCCCGAGAGATTCGATCTCGGTAGTCGCCTCGTACCCCAGCTTCTGCCATTCTCTGTAACGACGGGATCCCACGGGCACATATCCAGGTCGTCTAGGGATACCGTCCTTCACCATCCATCGCCCGATCACCTCATAACGGTCCAGAAATAGTCTCTTGTCGCTGACGTTCGTGACCTGGAGGTATTGTAATCGACCTGGTCCTTGGATTACTGTAGGCACCCATTTCTCGCCCCGAGGGACCCACGGTTTCTCATGTTCCACCCACTTCAACCGATCTGGCAGTTCCCAGGTTTCTCCGGGCTCGATCCAGGTCGTCTTATCCGCCCTTATGATCCTCATCTTCGCCCCGTACAACGGTCGCAGTCTGCTGAGCTGGATCCGCATCTCGTCCGGGAAACACAGTGTCCCATCTGCCAGATCCAACCTTACCCCGGCTGGTACCAAGAAATCCATCCCGAGGATGGCATCTTGACCAGCGAGGTCTCCGACCCAAATATCAAACCAATATACCAAACAACCTGCCAATGTGATCTTGATCCGTGTTCTCCCATTCGTACGGTACACGCCTCCACCAATCCCAACACAATCTTGGATCCGACTCCCATCCACTTAGCACCCAACCTTACGAGCAAAGGCGGTATCTAGTATAGACACCTCGGCACCACTATCTAGGACTAGAATTGCTTTTTCATTGTTGATCTTGCCCCCTACATTGGCTTGTCTAAGCCATTTATCTGGGGCATGGTACTTCCAGTATCCACGGGACGCAGATCCATGGATCCAACAGCTTCCGATCCCCGGGATCCAGTGACCTGGCAAATATTGGGTGGATCTACAGTGACTTCACCCTTGGTAGGCTCACACCGTCGACCATGTTGTCGTTTCTCCCAGTAACCGCGCACTTCTCCCCTTTGTAGATCCAGGGTTGAAGAGACTCCGGATCTGGCAAATTCATCCACTTGGCGCAAACTAGAAATCTTGGCAACTGACACTTCATGTAGATCACGTGTATTATCGACTGGATCTAGGGTCCTGTTACCTGGGTCTAGCGATGTCTTGATCACAAATGCATAAATGCAGTATCTAGAACGCTCGGCTCGTACCGGATTCAAACCCGGCGAGCGTCCTAGGTTAACATCTTCTCTGCCACTTCTGGCAACATCCCTCTGTGCTTGGCTGGATCAAACCATTGGCGGATCTGGTTGTAGAACTCCTCCATCGGGCACTTACTTGCCGACGTCGTGAATCTAGCCACAACCGCGACACTCGTAGAAACGTTGATCTCCGGGATGACCCTTCTTGCCACCCGTCTCACAAACCAGATGTTTCCAGCATTCATTCTTTGTGTGCTTCCGGGATCCACACTGCAAACACCTGATTTTTCCTGTACCGTCCATGAGAGCTAGGGATCTGTACATCCCGCGGTCCCCGGTTACGGTATCGCCAGTGCGGGAGTTGTCTCCAGTCTTCGCTGTACGATCGTTGGGCGCAGTGAGCCAAACTCGGCGGTAATCCTCTGGGTCGGAGTCTGACCCATCGGATCCCGATTCAGTTCCTGAGCCGGGCGCCGTGACTGGGTGGACGCGTCGAGTTGGAGCCGTGGGCGTCGGAGCTTTTCGGCGATACTTGCCGGATCCGACCGCCGCATTTTTCTGGCTGCGTTTCGCGCGATCCACAGCCCGCAGCACTTCTTCAAGTTCATCTGCGTTTGGAAGACGTAACAGGGTCAGCCTGTCGGCCAGATCCACATCTACCAACGTCTCGATGAAATGATCCACATGTTCCCGTAGTACCTTGGATCCCCCATCCTTGATCTTCAACTTGGCCCGTAGACCGGCCACATTTAGTCGATGCAGATATTCCAGCGGGGATTCATCCGACCTGCGGCGAGCGTGGTCGTATTGTCGTGCCACCGACACCCCCAATCCACAGTACTGGGGCTGGGAACTGCGCAGCAAAATCAGGCCACTTGTTCCTGGTGGATCTGCCCAACTGCCGATACCAGTTCCTGGCTGGCCCGCTAGCAGATCCGCAAAGGTCAAGCACTTCTCAGCATCCGACGCTTGATCTCTCATGATAGCCGACTTGACTTTGCTGATCCATGTCTCGCTCGGTCTTCGTCTGATCCTTGCCCCTGAACTCCTTCAGATCCGATATGGCTGAGATCCATACCCTCTGGATCATGGACGATCCACCCGCCCCGGCTGCGGCTGTTGCTACCACCGCTGATGAAGGGGATAGGCCATCCAGATCATCTGGGTCGAGCTCATCATGGGAGTTGTATCCCTCCACTGACTCCATCTTCACGTCTCGTGCTCCATGTTCGTAGCACTTGCGCTTGTGGCACGGGCGCTCTCCTACCTTGTTCGGCCAGGAAACGACTCATCGGAGCTTCGAAGTGTCGCTGTAGCTACGATGCATGACTCCGTAAGCAAACGTAATAGATAATTGACTGCCACCAACTTGTTCGCCGTTTTCGTTGGTGCTCTCACCGGTCCCCTTGGATCTTCGATCTGCCGTGGATTCAGGATCCGCAAGACGGGATCTTGATTCAGAAAGTCGCGTAAAGCTTGGTGGCGATACACAAACTCGAGATCCTTGTCGGACCAGCTTGACCTGGATCCAGCTTGGTCTTCTGCCGACTCTGGAGCTTGCATCTTCTTCCGCGTAGTCTTACTCGTTTTCGTCTTCTTTCTCGTTTTTTCGACTAGCGGGCTTGGGTTTAGGTACGGTGTTGGCTTAACCGGTGAATCTGCAAATGCATACCGTTTCGCCTTCACCTTTACTTGTTTTGTTAGCGGATCTTGACTTGCGCCGAGGGGGAAGGAGATATTCTGTCCAAAACGAGTCCAACAATGTCCAAATTGTCCAATTGATAAATGACGGATTTAATAAACTAAAAGATTGTTTTGTATATTTTTCCAGGACTGTCCAAACTATCCCAAAGCTATCCAAACTGTCCAAAAGCTATCCAAACTGTCCAAAAGCTATCCAAACTGCCCAAAAGCTGCTCAAACTGCTTACATCAAGTTCATGTAGTCGTCTGGGACTTGAGTGACGACAGCTTCAGCGTGGCAAGGCGCTGTTTGAATTCCCAGCTTGATGTCATGGATGCGGTTCACGTAGTGCCTCGGCTTTAGCTGTCTCCATGAGCGCCAGTAAGCTTGGATGAGATCCACGCCCAAATTTCTCGCCGAAGGCGCGGTTGTACTTTTCGAGCGGGTTATTGGTCCTGTTTGTGATGTCAATCACCAACCATCATGGTATTGACGTTCCACAAGCTGGAATCAAAGCGCCCCATCCACGTCTTGCGCAAATATCGCCAAAAACCGATCCCACTTGCCCTTAGAGCTCTCTTCGCTAATCAGACTTCGCACATACCGGATCCCCTGGTTAAAAAAATTACAACGTCATGCCAGATCATAACGTCAGAATTAAAGTGTCAAAAATGTCAATAACAAAAAATAAAAATAAAAATATGCGCACCTTGTCGTCGATTTGATCTGCAGAAATGATGGTCAAAATGTCGAGTTTGCCAGGGTCATTGCAACCTTCACCTGCTGCCTTGTTGGCCCTGATCCAGCATGTGACGGCGCTGTGCTTGTTTTTAATGAAACAAACACCCCACAATATGCACTTTCGGGAACTGGTCGACTACAGCGTTGATCAACGCGAGCTCAAAGTCGCACGTAACGCTGGCGGGTTCTAGTCGGCGGTCCGTCGCAATGATAATCATCGTCAATGCGTCCAGATAGGTGTCGCTGTCTCGTCCTTGAAGGAGTACGTACATCGCCGGAACGTACAAGCTAACAGTAGCGCCCAACAGCATTACAATAAGGCATTGTACGAACAATTTCGGCACCATTTTAAAGGTGCCGTCGATGAAGACCGGAATTGCTGGGTTTCGTAGCAAGATGACTAGTTCTGGGTGCCCAAATCCTACGATACGGCGCTCCTTATTCTTGACAGAGAACCCAGTGTTAAACCTCACAAAGGAGCGTTTGTCCAAGTCGCTGAGCCAGCGCGCCTCGGTATTGTCGAGCGAGTGTAGCATATCGCAACCCATACCCTTGCGGGTATTTTTGACAATGTTGACACCTTCCAGTTTTGGGATAGCGTTCAGCGTGCTTCTTTTGTGTAAGTTGTTGAATGCTGAGCGGACAAGCTCCCACACCATTGATGGAGCCTTAGACGCTGATTTTAGTGCCGCTCGCTGGAGCTGCTGACGCATTTCACACCGCACATCCACGACTTGTTTCGGCAGTAAATTCTTGCAGTTGTGATCACCGCGAGCGCGTACGTGCTTTCTTTTGGAAATCAGCTTTGCAAGACAGCCTTGTCGGTAATGACGGCAGTTGTAGTAGATGGTGCCAGTGCGCTGTCCTAATCACGTACTCCTTCCCTTCGTGCAGCATTTTGGAAATGCCTGAATGAAGTAATGCCCTAGCTCGAGAACGCACTAAACGCCAACCGGTATAGCCTTACTTTTACTAGCAAAAAGGTAAGATTTAGATCCGTAATTTATAAAATAACGCATATGTTTTGGACAGATTTTGGATAAATATGGTAATTTATCGCCAAAACAGTAAATTATTTTTGGATAATTTGGACAAAGTTGGACTCGTTTTGGACAGAATATCCAACACCCCCGAGGGGACCTGGGGAGGATAGAGAGGTCTCTCTTCTAGATCCGGATCCGGATCCACCTCTCTTCCGTCGACAGAGTTCCTCCCAGGACTTCATCGATCCGCGGATCTTGTTTTATTCAGCAGCGTCTTTGTCGATCCGACCTCCGACGACGCCTCTTCCCCTGGTTCAATCTTCACTTGAGCATCTTCTTGGGACTCACGGTGAAATCCCGAGTCACCAAAAGATCCGGGCACGCGCACCATTGGGGTGTAACGGGATCAGCAAAATCTGCGAGATTGCCGGATCCAGCTTACCAACAGCGCCCAGACACCGACTAACGGAAGGGGTCCCCCGATGATCCGTGATCTGCTGAACTTTCCTCACCTTGTGTACCCGTCGGTAGGGCGGGATCTTGCTCTCTCGGTAACTTCCGAAGGGTTCCAGTGGTGATGCTTGAGTGTCTTGGCGAGACGTAGGGATGGGGTGGAGTAGCAGTGGTAAAACCTTCACTCTGCGTCCGTGGGTGGTTCCGAATCCTAAGTGAATATTCGAGCTTATGGATCTGGGGCCTAGATCGTGGATCTGGCCTTAGGGTTGCCTTGCGGGTGTGCTTTTCTGCCTTTGCGTTTTCCTTTGCGTTGTACTTGCCGCCTCCTGCGACGGGATCTTGAGAGTTGAGAGCCTCTAGGGTGTAACCGACCAAGTAGTAAATTCGGTTAACCTGTCGGATCTGCACAAGTAAAGAAAAAGCTCACTAGGTTGTAGGATCTGGCCAATGTATTATCCAGTTATCACTACCAACACTAGATTCGCAATTCCCAACCTTCTCCGAGCTCGTACGGCCAATGTAGTTCCGGTTCTTGAGGGCAGGAAGGCACTTGCGTGTTACTGTGCAAGTTGGGGTCTGTATCGATACTTAAGCCTATACCTGCCTGGATTTCTACCTTCTATGTCTTTCACTTGTTAAATCCCTTACCAGGCTCGGCTGCATGTCCCTTCTTCCCTTGACCCATCATCCCAGCTGTGTTATCTTCAGATCCACCGGCTATATGACGTAATCATCATGGTCACCCTATTATGGGTACACTCATCCAGATCCAGGTCGCTTGGATCCACTTCACTGTAAGTGTACAGTCGTCGTGGATCTGAGCTCTCCAATCATCCAACATCATCTCGCAACCGTCGGTGATCTCCATTGTCCCACGAAAGTTCGAGATCCACTGCCTCCATCATCCCTGTACCCTGGATCCAGGTCCCTCTATGCGGGATCCTCCCTCCTTGGATCCGAACTTTGGAAGTATGGGATCCGGGGCACCTCGCGCAGGATCTTGACTTCTTGTTAGCCGTGGCTACTAGATCCACCTTCAGAGGACACCTACCATCATTCGTTCATAGGATCCACACTCGATCCACTCTTATATAGTATATCCCATATCCATCTAAGTGAATCCAGGTAAGGGTGGATCCGAGATAAATCTTGGTGGATCTTGCCTTCTCGTACATTACCCATACCAGATCCATCGTTGTCGCATACGGGATGCTGCTCGTCATGGCCAATCCACCTCAGGAACGTGCATCCGCGCCGGGCGATCCAAATCCTCTCTAATCACTTGAAATTGTCACTGATTCGGGATTTGCTAGGTCCATTCTCTTTTTTCTGAAAAAGCACTTCAGCACAGTAGCCAATCGACACGCAGGTAAGTTCACTAGCTTACAATCCATGATCGTTCCTCCAATTGCCTTAAAAATATCTTCCGATCTGAGATCTTCGCCCGCTTAAGTCGTTGAATCCGACATCTCCAGCACATTCTTATTTGGGATCTAGGCCCGGTGCTCTCCAGTACTCTAAGATCTGGGCACTTACCCCTGATCCGCGTCCGCCTCCTCAGATCTCATATCTTCACTTGTCATGTTCGTGAACGTCACGTATGTACATATGCATAAACATCAGCACCCATCCTCCGATCTACAACCTTTTTGTTTATTCTTCCGCACACCTACCTAACGTGTCCTGACCACGTCAGTAGCTCCCTTGGGGTTACGCCTCGTGAGCCGCATCACACCGAATCGGTTTCGGTTGGAGCAGTCCCGCAAGAACGCGTACAACAGAGCTCCATAGTTTAGATCTGCTTCGTCTACCCAGCTGGGTTCGTCATATCTACGCCAGTGTACCAATAACACACGGTAGATCCGACGGTATCGCGTACGTTTACCCGACCGCATATCCGTGATCCTTTCCACCTCCGAAATCTGGGGTCCAGCTGTCCTCTGGTAGCAAGATCTCGTCAAAGTAAGTCCGATCTCGTTCATCCACCGTAATCGGGATCTTAGGCCGATATGGGTACTCCTTTACCAGCTGCAACTAAGAGGCATGCACGATCGAGAACAAGTCCTACTTGGATCCAGCGATCTCGGTCTCTCCGCATGCTCGTCGCTTTTTCGAAACTCGGAATGGTCGATGCCAGAGGTGTGCAACTTCCGCGCGTACCCTTCTTTTACCCGATATAGGTACAGCCATACTCGGGATCCTGTTAAGATCTGGTGAGGATGAGCCTCCTCATTATGCCGCTCTGCGCGATCTGCAATCGCCTCTCACAACCGCTGATTTACTTGCGATCTGGCCTGTTGATAGTATCTCTGAATCTGGTAGCGCCATCGCCTTGGATCCCGATCTCGCCACCTGGTACTGCCCACCAGGATAGCAGCCTCCAAGGTAGATCTCAAATTTCACCCATGAACCAAATAGAAGGATATTTCACACTGGATCCGATCTTGGGCCGTGCGGATGGCGAACGAGAGACGCTCTGCGTATTCTTCCCAATCAGTTTGATCCAGATCCTGGACATATATTTTCAACGTCCTCGTGATCGTCTGTTCCATTCGCCCATCACATCCGTTGCACTATGGACAGTACGCCATTGTGGCTCACTGGCTTTGTCCCAGGATCTTGCTAACTGCACGAAAGAAGGAAATCAGACATAAATCCTGGCTCTCGATTATGACGAATTATTTCACTGGCTCCAAATCTGGTGGCCCTGGGCGCACTAGCCTTCGCAATCACATATCCGGTAAAGAGATTTACCCAGATCAGCAGTTCGGTATTTCATTTGTAGGAATTGGGTAGTGAGGGTGTGTGATCCATAGCAAAGATCTGAAAATGGGTATGTCGCTAGCACATTCCCCGGCGATTCGCCCGAGATCGTGACCGACCCTTGCCTGTCTCACAATCCACGCATTCACCGACGTACTTTTGTACGCTCTTGTACAGACCTCTCCAGTGCCAACGTTCCCGAATCCGCTGATATGTGCGACCTATCCCTTGATGCCCACCTTCAAGTCTGGCATGGTAGTGTAGAAGGTCTTGATCTAGAGCCTCCGGCATCAACAACTGCATCAATCCATCGCGATATTCGCCTCTCAGCCTCGTAGGAGGGCAGTAGTAGAGCAGATCTTTCAGACCCACCTCGTAATCGCCTACGATTAGACTGTACGATTTGGCCTCTTCTCTGCTCAGATCCGACGCATCTACGTTCAGATACTTCTTCATATCGAGATCCACGCTTCATCATCCTTCGCCTTCCTGATGCGATAGATCCAGACTCCTTTCACGTACTCGTCCTGCAAGATATGATGTGTGGGGGCTGTCCTGACTCTAGATCGGGTTGATACAGCTGAGATCTGGATCACTTGATCGCCGCATCGTGCCACAATGACGTCTTCCAACCGATTTAACGTCACGAGATCTTCGTAGTCGGATGTTTAGTCCATCTCCACCCCGCACGGAATTGGCAACGCTGCACTGGCGAGGATGTCCCCACTGGCATTCCAATCACGGTTGACATGTACCAGATAGTGATCTGACAACCGTCTTATACGATTCAACACGTTTTACTTCCGTTGCGTCAATCCTGGCGCCTTGCAGTCGATCTCCCCTCGCACCTGCCGGATCGCCAGATTTGAATCACCGCAGATCACCAATCTCTTTCGATCCACTTCACCCAACAGATCTAGGCCTAATAATTGTTCATTGTACTCTGCCTCGTTTACCGTAAGACCCTCAGCATACGGAGATCTGGCCTTGTCCATCGTCCATACTTGTAGTTTCCACAAGATCGCGCTGTAAGCGCCCCCACCGCGTTTCACGCTGGCGGATCCGTCAAAACTTATCAAGTACAGATCCTGATCCGGTCGTGCTGTTGGAATCGGGGTTTGGATTCTTTCTTGGGCTCGAGCCGGGTCAACACTCCGTTAACCTCGGATCTCGGCGTAATACTCGCCGCAACGACATCTAAGATCTCGTCTTCCCCATGTGTACACTTGATGATCTCCAAAGTCCAAGGCGAGAGAAGGGCTGCCCACTGACATAAACGTCCTTGAAGGCCAGCTGATTTGAACAGCCAGGACGAATTCGAGTGTCGAATCAGGATCCCGACAGATCGTCCCACAAGGGAGTTGACGTTAAGATCGAGAGCTCGTAAAAATGCGAGGATCTCTGTCTCCACCGCGCCATAGTTGAGCTCATTCGACTTGAGCGTTCGAGTGGCAAAAGTGACTGGGTCGCATATCCCATCATGTTCCCGCACTAGCGTAGCTGAGATTGCTCAATCACTGGCGTAGACAATTACCGTGGCTTAACGATCTGGATCAAAATGACGGAGGATCGGAGCTGTCGCGATCTTGCCCTTCATCATCATGAACGCCCGATGCGCTCAGATTCGATGCAGGCGCGAGGGCCTCTTCATCCGGACCAGGCAGATTCACGGCTGCTTTTTTCTGAGCAAACTCTCGATCCAGATCCGCCGAATCCAGGTCTGTGATATCGCAGGCCAAGATCTGCTCGATCTTGATCCGGACATCTGGCTTGAGCATCGCCGTGAAGTCCACTTCTCGTTGTTCGTACGGTACAGCCGCAAAAATGGAATAGTTCTCAATGAAACGATTATGGTAGCTCAAACTACCCAGGAGACTGCATCGCTTGAAGTGACCCCGGAAAATCGAGATCAATTAACATGGCCAGATCCTTAGGATTCGCCCATCTTTAGACACCCGATGCCCAAATAATCACGCTGATCGAGAGATAGCACTTGTTTTACGCGTCCATTATATCCTTGACCCGTTCACATAATTGATCCCATGCCTCTGCTGGTATTAGGATGTCGTCGATGTAGGATCTGCGCCCTAACACAGACGGCGCATCCAGATCCTCTGGTTATCCCTCCTCAAACGGGTCGGTACCGCCGGTACCTTCGTCCAATGTTGATAATCAATACATAGTTGGATGTCTACCCCGTTCTTCTTGATGATGATCACGACGGAAGATGCCCTCGGGGACGGCGAGAAGCGAATGATCTTGGCATGCAGCAATCATTTTTATCGGGTCTGACAACTTTATCTCGAAATTGGGGTGCCACTTTCCGCACTTTCTGTTCGCTCGATTGCACCACCCACAATCGATGTCACATCTGACCCGCGTGCTGCAGGGGG
>NW_003303668.1:162676-173219 GCF_000142945.1 Phytophthora infestans T30-4 | reverse complement strand
CGATCTGAGTCCGCCGGCCTCTTTTTATTATCTTGCGAGGTGTTGGTTAAGTCGTAAAAATCTGATATTACAGATCTGGAACCGGTGTCCCCACTAGAGGTCCGTCCGGTTCCAGATATGTATCATCAGATTTTTACGACTTAATCTCACTAGTCGTCTCATAGGCTAGATCCTGCCATTCTCGATAATGGCGGAAACCCATGAGACATTCCCGGATATCTTCGTATGCCGTCCGCGGCTAGTCAGCGACCGATCTCCTCATAGTGATCTAGCAATAACCTTCGATCACTGATACTCGAGAACTAAAGATATCTGGATCGGCCTGGCCCTTGGGCCATAGTAGGTACCTCGGGTGACCGAAACCTGCTCCCGACCCGTCCATTGCAGTCGTTCAGATAGCTCCCATACCACGCCAGGCTCGATCCAGGTTGTCTGATCGGCACTGACGGCCCTCATCTTGGCCCCGTACAGGGGGTCGTCGTCCACTGAGCTGGATCCGCATTTCATCGGGGAAGCCCATAGTGCTGTCGACCAAATCCAGCCTCACCCCGGCCGGTAATAAAATGTCCATACTGTGGTTAAGCCTTTTCTCAGAAATGAGAGATGGGATCTGACGAGGAGTCAATATCACGGATTAGTGACGGCACCCGGTGGATAGAGTGGATATGGACTGGTCGAAGTAGACCCGTATTACATGAAGTGGATCTGATCGATGTGAAGTGGATCGAATGTCGAGACTATCACTATGAATCGCTAGATGACGTAGGTGACAAGGGACGGTACCGTTGATTGGCAATCCAAGTATGAAGAACCTGGATCCATATCCGATATGGGTTGACTGTGTGGATCTGGAATAAGAGATAACACATAATTGATCTGGTGGTAACGGTGGCTAAGCGCATGGGTTGATGACAGTACAACGGAGATCCATCAAGTGAATACTCGGATCCACCCTCGCCCGATCACATCAAAAGGGATATGGGATCCACCGTGTGTAGGTGGATCCAGTGAGGGGAGGGCTGTGAGCACCATCTGAAGGGATATCTGGTATTAACAACAAATGAGAAGACAATACGTTCGGCTAGATCTCCCAGATCTCATTCCCCCGAATCCGGATCCGACCGATTGAGGATTTTCACACAGAGTGCCTAGGATCTATGGTGAAGGAGTGGTGGATCCAATGGATCTCGAACTTCCGTGAAGCGATGGAGACTGCTGACACTCGTAATGTGGTGTTGCATGATTAAAGGACTCGGATCAGCAAAGTGTGTACGCATCTGATAAGGTGGACTAGAGTTGCTTGGATCCAGGACAGTGTATCCATAATATGGCGACATCACAGTGATTACGCCATGAATCCGGTGGGTCTGATGCTGACATAGCTGGGGCGATGGACCAAGGGGAGAAAAAGAAGGCGGCTGAGCCTGGGAAGGTGTTTAGCAGATAAGAGACATAGATGATTGAATACCAGGCAGGTATAGGTTTAACTATGAATCAGACATCGATTTGCACAGTATCACGCAAAGTGCCTTCCTGTCCTCAAGAATCGGAACTACATTGGCTGTACGAGCCCGGTGAAGATTGGAAATTGTGAAACTAGTGTCGGTAGTGATAACCGGATAGTATATTGGTCAGATCCTACCACAGAGTGAGCTTTCCTTTACTCGTGCAGATCTGAAAGGCTAAACCGGATTTACTACGGCCGGGTATACCTAAGAAGCTCTCAACTCTCCAGTTCCGCTATAGGAAGCGGCAAGTACGACGCAAAGAACCGCAAAGGCTAGGGAACATATCCGCAAGGCAACCCTACGACCAGATCCCAAATCTAGGCCCTGGACCCACCAAAGCTCGAATCTTTGCTTGGGAGACAGAAACAACTACGGACGCAGAGTGAAGATATTACCACTACTGCTTCAGCCCATTCCCACGTCTCGCCAAGACACTCAAGCTTCACCACTGGAACCCTTCGGAAGTTACCGAGAGAGCAAGATCCCGCCCTATCGCACGGGTACACAAGATGAGGAAAGCTCGGCAGATCACGGATCATCGGGGGACCCCCTCCGTTAGTCGGTGAATCCAGCAATCTCGCAGCTTTTGCTGACCCCGCTACACCACAATGGCGTGCGTGCCCGGGTCGTTTGGTGACTCGGGATTTCAATGTGAGTCCCAAGAAGATGCTCAAGTGAAGATTGAGCCAGGGGAAGAGGCCTCGTCGGAGGTCAGAGCGACGAAGACGCTGCTGAATGAAGCAAGGTCCGCGGATCGATGGGATCTTGGGAGGAGCTCTGTCGACGGAAGAGAGGTGGATCCGGATCCAGATCTAGAAGCGAAACCTCTCTATCCTCCCCGGGTCCCCTCGGGGATGTGGTGCTGGAATTCCCACTTGAACGCTAGCTACAAATGTAGTTAGAAGTTCCCACAACAATACGTCTACTAGTATAGTAAACGATCGTTCGGGCGGACCTGAAGACCCAGTTCTGCCCTTGCACCGGGATAGACTGGACCTTGTAAACTAGTTATATAGGCCAACCAGTAAGAAAAGGAACCCGCTACTAGCACGAGCAAAGCTAGTAGGTGTTTTGAATCCTCGTGGTTCCAACAGCGGAAGGGAACCAGGCACGGGTAAGCCCTTTACGAGATCAACGAGTGTTCAACACTCGGTTGGAAGAATAAAAGGGATGAAATACAAGCACTCCCAGTCGTGCAAATAGGCAACAATAAGCCGTCACGTAATACCTCCCGATAGTAATCGGCCAATACACAACGTCGCTTGGACTTGCCGGGTGAACCCTCGCTACAGAGCTTAGAGTTCACCGACAGGCATAACACACTCAAACAAGCTTGACCTGACGCTTACCTTGAAGCCGGACGTCGCTCTGTGTGCTTGAGTGGAAATTCTGTTCTGTATTTATGTTTACCCTTTCGGGTCTATTCCTAATAAGAAGTCCTAATCAAGTATAGAAATATCAAGTTAGCAATGATCGGTTATGGATCTTCTTGCACGCCAAGCGTCGTCTGCACCGTCGCATGAGTATCTTTAACGGCCCGCGCCCTGTCCTAGACGGTGAACGTGTCTTCCGAGGGTCGCTGAATTATCCGCGAGCTCATCCCAACCGCCACCGAGGGTTCGTACCGTACATGGTCCGCTGAATTCGAATCGGGCCAGTCCATTATTAATAATAAGGACAGCCTGGATTCAGTGACATATGGACTGTATCCAATATCCGTTGAGAGTTCGGAAGTGACGCCGTCGAGTCCTTTGCACCTGGACATCACATGACCGAGGGTTCGTCGCTTGAACATCTTGGGCGGTGTCACGTCTTTGGCGACGGTGATAATCCGCAACTACGGAGAAATCACTACACCACAACTGCTCCTGTCGCAATGGAAGCCATGGTACTGGTGCCCGTTGTGACATTTCTTCATTCTCCAATTCACCATCCAGTCACCGTATGTCCAAGCGTTTGAACCGAGCCGTGTCCGACGTGTTTCAGCGTCTCAATCCTCGCCAACGTCGCGAACGTGAACAGCTGAAGGTACGTCAGCTCACCCTTCTCTTGAATCATCGGCGCCTTGCTCATTACCATGCATTACTCGTCTTGTTTCTTAGGAGGGCCAGACCGAGGGCTCGAACGCCTCTCAGTCTGCTGCACTTCCTCCGACAGCAGCGTCATCAGCCGGTCCTCCGGCGCTTCCTGCCCCGGACTTTTCACCCTCTGCGGTAGCTCCTGCAGCACTCCCTGTCGCTGCTGAATCCGCGGAGATGACTCCTGCTGCTCCTCCTGCGTCTGTTGGTGGTACTCCACCACTCACCGAGGATTCGCTGCGCGCCATGCTGGCTGAAAGTACGGAGGCATCGGTCGATCACATGATGACCTCGATAATGCCGTACTTGACTGCTCTGGGTCGTCACCAAGTGCAGCTCAGCGTTGCGCCTCCTCTTCACGTCGATGTCCACGCTCAACGTCGCCTCGAGACTGCTATTGGTTTTGATGATGCCCTCGCTGCTGTCCAACCTCTTTCTGACGCGCTGTTGGCATTACCCGAACGGGTTGCCAACTTGGAGCGTCAGTTGCGGTTTGCGCAGTCCGAGGCTGCTGCCGCCGTACGTTCGGTGGCACCCGAAATCATGGCTCGTGAGAACGCGGAGGCGTTCCTCAAGGCTGCCAACGCCGAGATCGAAGCCCTTCACCAGAACGTCACGATTCTCCTAAGAACGACGCCATGCTCGCCAGTGTTCAAGCCACCGTGGAGCGACACGCAGAAGACTTGAATCGTCTGTACTGCGAGCTCCAAGCTCGGGGCGTTTTCATCACCACGTTGCACAAGAAGCTGGCTCGTGAACGCGAGGTGTACAAGTCTTCAATTGGAGCGAATACCGAGCAGCCTCGGAAGCTTCATCTCCTTTTGGTCAAGCTTGCCCAGGGCAAGTTAGTTGACAACGACACGCTCAAGGTCCTCGAGAACCAGCAAGACCGTAACACACGTCTCCTCCAAGTGAATCGCACCCTCCGTGCACACGTGAGTCTGGCCGGGATGGATTTCAAGGTACTTCGTCTGGCAGTTGATGGTACGTTCCTAATGTTGCTCTTTCCACCGTGTGCTCAGCAACTAACGTCCGTTCACAATCCTTCGTGATAGGTCTGATTGCGGGTGAGTTGGACCTGGACGCCCTGGACTTAGATCAAGAGACGTTGGTCGCTTTGCAACGCATACAGTCTGCTGCCGCGTCTTCGGACGATCCTCAAGCACTCCCTGTAGCTTTGGCCAAGGCCGCTCACCAAGTGGCTCATGGGAAGTCCCACAAGCGCCTTCGACCAGGTGGCGAGGATTTAGACGACGAACCGAACGACTCTGACGAAGACAAGGCCAGTACTTCGATGGCAGCTGCTGGTCTCGGTGATGCGCCGCCTGCCGACACTTCAACTCCCAAGTCGGCTCGTAGGCCGCTATTCGGTCCGAAGGCGTGAAGCAAGCGGTCCAGAAGAAGCGCAAGAAGACTCGTCCTCGCGCTCCCGCCAAGTCGCCCCGACGTCATATGAAGACTCGGTCCAAGTCTGTACCATCTTCTCCAAGTTCATGGTCGCCACCTCCTACACCAGCGTCTTCTTCAACTCCCGCCGTGGTCGACCTCAGCGGCGACCAGAGTGACCACGACGATGTTCCCGGTCTTCCTGACGCGCCTTCACCCCCGCCTCAGGGTCCTCCCGATGTGGCCAAGTCCATAGCTTCAACGATTTCTCCTTCTCCAGCCGACATACGTGCCGCTGAAGAAGCTCTGCGTGAGGCCGAGCAATTTCGACTCATGTTCGGATCAAGTGATGAAGGTGATGAGTCGGACCCCACTGTCCCACAAGGCAAGTCTGCTTCGGCGTCAGTTGCGACGGCCAAGACGGTTGAAGCCTCGGGAGTAGTTTCTACAGCAGGGCCTGCCCCTGTTAAAACTGCTCCACCAGCCTCCGTGTCTTCAAAGCCGGCTCCGATTGTTCCGACAGCTGTCGTACCAAGCGTATCTTCGCCCGACGTTTCCATGGATATTGATGACGATGGAAATGCTGATGACGATCGTGGAGATGACATAAATGACAATGAACCTTCGGTGGGTGATTCTCCTGATGCCCCCAGTGGTGGCGGTGATGTTCCGCCACCTACCGATCATTCAAGTACACTCGATGACGAAGATGTCGATAATTCCGACGGCAACTGGAGCAATTTTGGCCCAGCTCGGCCTCTGACTCCACCTCGGCCAAATCCTTCGCCGATGGTTACTTCTCCAATCATAGTCGGCGGTCCGCCTCCTTCGTCACCGGCAAGTCACCAAGCACCACCATCCGCACCTCCTATTCCGGTGTCTCCTCGTCCGTCTTCTTGGACTCTCGATGCTGGACCTGGACGCACTATCACGGCCACCTACACTTCGGTGCCGCGTCGTGGTGGTGCACCGTCGGTTGAGCCGTTGCCTCACCGAGTGTTGCCTGGTGCTCGCCCTACGGTGCCGGCTTCGTCCACCTTGCCACCGTGGGTTCTTTCGTACTTGGACATGGTGTTTACTGACGCAGGTGCCAAGAAGTGTTTCGAGCGACTCGTAAGCATGACCCTCCCCGAACCAACTGGTGAGGTGACCGTCCGTACGACGTTGGAGGGTCTCCAAGCGTACTTTGACTATTCGCATCCTGATCATCCGTACCAGCAACTTCGGAAGCTTTGCCCTCTTCAAGCGTGTCTCTTCGACACCGTCGGTTTCAATCCAAGCGTCCCCATCTCGAAGCGTGCTCCGATTGAGACTCGTCTTAAGATGATCTGGGCGAGCCTTCGGGGTGACGGCGGTAAGCAAGGTGACTTCGGGTTCGCATTGTGGGAGTGTCTCCACTGGCTTCTGTTGGCTGGTATTGAGCGAGGTCTCGTTGAAGAAGCTAAAAAGGTTGGCCACGACAAGGAGCGCTTAAAGGAACTGTGAGCTCTGTTGAAGAAGTTCTTCAGTGAGCGCGACCGTCGTGCCGATCGTCTTCGTAACAAGTACCGTGAACAGTACATGGCGTGCAGTCGTGACTTGGTTTTCTCTGGTACCTCCGGCGCGCCGTTCATTCGTCCTGAACTGCTTTTGGAGCCGTCAAAGCCATGGTACCCAATCAAGAACTTGCCGTTTGCACCTCGGACGCCCGACTGGCTTTCCGAAGTTCCGGCTCTCGATGATCGACAACCCTGACGTACTGGATGGATGAATGCGCCGCATCAGCACCCTTACAGCACCACGTACTTCCCGTGCCAGTGTAATCCGAAGCTCTTCAATCCTCGTGGTACGCATTTCGTGAATGTGTACCGAAGCGGGCTCGTTGACCCGTCTCTCGATTCAACCGAACTTATTCCGACCTGGCGTTCGTTGTTTGACTCGCCACCGGTTACTCCACGTCCCGCTCTGGCTACTGTTCCTGTTGAAGCTGGAGCCGAGGTTTCGCAGAGTCCAACTGCATCTCCAGCTGCCGAGGCTCAGGCTCCTGATAAAGGAGAAGGAGAGTGGTGACTCAACTTCGTTGGCACCCTTGGCCACCGCTTCCCGGCAATTGGAGTCACTTTGAATCCTAGCTGCAGGTTCCACGACGCTCTCGAACATCTTAGCTAACTGTTGAGGGGTCCAGCGAGGTTTCGTTTTCAGTGGTCGCTCCCCAGTCGCATTCATGTTTTCTTATTCTTAATCCACTTTCACAGCGTAATCATGTTCATGTCGTTCTTCAAATGCATATACAATTTGTTGTTGCAGTAACGTTTTTCGTCTGTTACCACAGGCTGCATCGCCCTGTGGACAGTCCACACGTGATCTAGTCACGCTAGTCTTCGTCCGCCACTTGCGCCATCTGCAGCCGATTCTCGCTCTGCTTGGCTCGCAAATAGTCGTACAGTAGACCTCCATATGATAAGTTGGATGCTGGTTCCCAAGTTGGGTCTTTGTAGCCCACTCACTTGACTTTGAACTCACGTACAGCACGCTCCGTGATCGTCGAAAGGGGTGTTCATATTCACCGGCAATTTGATCTGGCTCCCAGCTGTCCTCAGGCAACCGTTCCTCATCGAAGTCGAGTCTTGCTTCATTAGTCATGTCTAGTACCAACCGAGTGTTCGGTCGACTGTTGAATTCGCTGACAGCCTTGAGTCTTGACGCATGCACCACTGGGTAGAAGCGATACCCACTTCGATCTGGCAGTTCCAGCTCGTACACAAACTCTTCCACCTTGCGCTTGATCCGAAATGGTCCATGCCACCGATGAGCTAATTTCTTCGCCAAGCCCGGTTTGACGCGTTCCATGTACAGCCACGCCCCGCTTCCAATCTCAAAAAGAGATCTCGGTGGGGCTCTTGCAGGATTTTCTATCTCTTCCAAAGCTTCTGGAGGGTCCGCCGAGTCTTCGTTTCCACTTGGTTGAGGTACAGCAGCTTTTTCCAGTCGACTCAGAGCATCATTATGCTTTTTAGCCCTTCGCTCCTTTTCTACAGCCTGATAATCCTTGGCCATAGTGAGGGCGACCTCATGTTGTCGATTGATCTCACGCCGCCACGCCAGTGCGTCAGACTGCTTGCCGAGTCCTCGTTTGAGTGATGACGACATTGCCCGCAACGTCGACTGCGCATCCCAACCATGAACGAGGTAGAACGGTGTTTCCTTCCTTGTAGTGTCCTGAGAAGTATTAATAGCGAACACCAGCTTCTCTGCGATTTCGTCCCAATCTTGCTGTAGAGGGTCGTCCGAGTACACCCGTACGGAGCTCATCACCGACTTCACCGAGCATTCCTGCCGTCCATTAGCCTGTGGCCGATAGCTCAAAGTCACCCGTGATCTTGACTGCATCATCAAATGCTTGGAACACTTCGCTCATGAAGCGTGGGTCGCGGTCATGCCGTATTTATGATGGGGCTCCGAACCGTCGGTACACACATTCTTCGAACACTTGGGCAACACTCAGTGCAGTCGTATCCGACATAGCCTTGGTAATAACGAATCCCGTAAACGAGCACTGAAATAGGAGCAACGCCGTGTTGCCCCTGCGAGATTTTGGTAGTGGGATCACAAAATCCATCGAGACGATCTGGAAAGGTCGTTCGGCTAGTACGTTGCCAGGTGAGTATCCACGAAGCTGCGGACGGCTTTTACTCGAGCTGAATCTGGACATGACTTCACATGCTTCTCCACGTCAGCGTACAAGCCGATCCAATAATAATCGGACTTAACGCGATGGAACGTTCTCACCACACCTTAATGTCCTCCTTCCAGCGAGTCGTGACAGCTCTGTAAGACCTCTTGAATCATCGTTGTCGGTACCACAAGCCGCAGCTTTGTCTCTTCTTGCCAACCGTGGTCATACCGACGATTCAATCCAAGATAGTGAAGCACGCCGTCTTCTGATAACACGAACCGGTCAGTGTACTTCCAGGCATCTCGAGCTTCTTTGTAACTCAGCTCTTTTGCTTGGCCCTGAAGCACCTTCTTGATGTTAAACCACTTCTGCTCCTCGTCTTGTGCCACCATTATCCGTCTGCGTCGTTCCCGCTGTATCGATACCGGGTCAACATCTTCCGCATCGGGCAATGCCGCTGGTACAGTCTTGTGAGGATGGTCTGCCAAATCTTCGCCGATTGAATCTTCGGTGGACGTCTCTTGTCGTTCTTCATGCTGTTCTTGAGCTTTTGAGACCTCCTCCGAGTGTTCATCTGAAAACCTGACGCATCTCTTGGCTTTCGTCTGTCGCCGAGTCATCACTGCCATATTACCATAATCACACTGTGGTGAGCTGTAATCAACCACGAAATTTTCGAAAGTTTTCCACTTTGTAGACTCGCTGCCTGACAGTACATGTACTTGACGCTCTGCTCCTCGTGACGAAACATCTACCGAATCTTCATCCGGCTCGTAAATCATTTGCTGGATGCGATTCAGCGACGCCGATTCCGACTTGCGAGTTTCAGCCAAGATTACCCGACTGACCTTCGATTCCAGCGCTTCAGTGGCTAACGAATCCGCGGCCGCGTTGTATTCTCGTACAACGTGAAGATATTTAACTGATCGAAGCTTGGTCGCGAGTTCCTTGTGAGTATTCAGCAGCGCTAACAAAGTTTTATTCCTGCATGCAATCACCCCTAGTGATTGTTGAATCGCGAGCCTTGGGTCACCGACGATGACTAAATCCTCGGCACCGTGCGCAATAGCAGCCTTGACACCGTTTATCATTCCTGTGTACTCTGCCTCATTCACCGTGGTGGCCGAGAGGTAAGCGTTTGCAGCAATCACTACCTTCCACTCAGGAAGGCTCCACAGCACCCATGAACAACTCCCGTAGCCACCGTACTTCTCTGTCTTCGCTGATCCGTCAAAAGACATGACGAATCCGCTGTAATTACGGGGAAGCCTGGCGTACAGCAACGCGGGGTCCATTCGAACCGTCGGGGAACCCTTGTTTGGAGGTGCCACCGGCGCGAGCGAGTCTTCCAGGTCAACGAAGCTTGTGATGCTTGACTGCAGTAGCTGCGCAAAGGCGACATCGTTCTCCTTCACGCGCTGCACCTTCAAATGCCACTGCGAAAGCAGTACGGCGAGCTGGACCGCGCGTCCGAAGAGAGACTTCGACTTGTGCACCCACTCTAGCGTCGAGAATCGTGTATAGACATGTAGCGTCTTTCCTGCCAGCTGGACTTAACAGATCTTCAACAGCAGAAGTAACGCCAAAACTTCCTTCTCGGCAGGATGGTAGTTCATCTCGGCTTCCTTGAGCACACGACCGAGGAACCGTACGGGGTGTAACTTGCCTTCATGCTCTTGCATTAGCGTAGTGCTCAACGCCCATTCATTCGCAAAGAGCATGACGTGAACTGTTTTCGACCGATCGAAGTGCTTGAGGATGGGTGAATGTGAAACACTCGCCTTCCATTTTTCGAAGGATCGACGTGCCACAGAAAGGCCACCTTCAACAACAAAGTCTTCATCCTTAAGCTGGTACAGCGCCGCACCGTAGACCGCGAAGTCTTGAATGAAGCGGCTGTAGTAATTAACCACTCC
>NW_003303668.1:155096-158274 GCF_000142945.1 Phytophthora infestans T30-4 | reverse complement strand
CGTTGTGACATTTCTTCCATTCTTCAATTCATCATCTCGCCACCGTATGTCCAAGCGTCTGAATCGAGCCGTGTCCGACGCTTTTCAGCGTCTCAATCCCTCGTAGACGTCGCGAACGTGAACAGCTGGAGGTACGTCAGCTCATCTTTCTCTTGAATCATCGGCACCTTGCTCATCACCTCGCATTACTCGACTTGTTTCTCAGGAAGGCAAGACCGAGAGTTCGAACGTCCCCTCAGTCTGCTACACTTCCTCCGACAGCGGCGTCATCAACTGGTCCTTCGGCGCTTCCTGCCCCGGACTCTTCACTTCCTGCGGTAGCTCCTGCAGCACTCCCCGTCGTCGCTGAATCCGCGGAGATGGCTCCTGCTGCTCCTCCTGCCCCAGCTGGTGGTCCACCACCACTCACCGAAGATTCGCTGCACGCCATGCTGGCTGAAAGTACGGAGGCATCGGTCGATCACATGATGATCTCAATAATCCCGTACTTGACTGCAATGGCTCGTCACCAAGTGCGGCTCAGCGTTGCGCCTCCTCTCCACGGCGATATGCACACTCAGCATCGTTTCGAGACTGCTGTTGGTTTCGATGATGTCCTCGCTGCGTGTTCCACGACGTTCTCCAGCATCTCAGCTAACTGTTGAGGTATCCCGCGTGACTTCGTTTTCAGTGGTCGCTCTCCGGTCGGCATTCATGTTTTCTTATTCTTAATCCACTTCCACAGCGTAATCATGTTCATGTTGTTCTTCAAATGCATATACAATTTGTTGTTGCAGTAACGTTTTTCGTCTGTTACCACAGGCTGCATCGCCCTGTGGACAGTTCACACGTGATCTAGTCACGCTAGTCTTCGTCCACCACTTGCGCCATCTGCAGCCGATTCTCGCTCTTCTTGGCTCGCAAATAGTCGTACAGCAGACCTCCACATGACAAGTTGGATGCTGGTTCCCAAGTTGGGTCTTTGTAGCCCACCCACTTGACTTTGAGCTCGCGTATAGCACGCTCCGTGCTCTTCGTTAGTGGTGTTCTGTCGTCGAGGATGGCCTCGACTTCATATTCACCGGCAACTTGGTCTGGTTCCCAGCTGTCCTCAGGCAGTAGTTTCCTCAATCGAAGTCGAGTCTTGCTTCATTAGTCGCGTCAAGTACCAACCGAGTGTTCGGTCGACTGTTGGAATTCGTTGACAGCTTTGAGTCTTGACACATGCACTACTGGGTAGAAGCGATACCCACTTCGGTCCGGCAGTTCTAGCTCGTACGCAAACTCTTCCACCTTGCGCTTGATCCGAAAAGGTCCATGCCATCGGTGAGCTAATTTCTTCGTCAAATTCGGTTTGACGCGCTCCATGTACAGCCACGCCCGGCTCCCAATCTCGAAAAGAGATCTCGGTGGGGCTCTTGCAGGATCTTCCATCTCTTCCGAAGCTTCTGGAGGGTCCGCCGAGTCTTCGTTTCCACTTGGTTGAGGTACAGCAGCTTTTTCCAGTCGACTCAGAGCATCATTATGCTTTTTAGCCCTTCGCTCCTTTTCTACAGCCTGATAATCCTTGGCCATAGTGAGGGCGACCTCATGTTGTCGATTGATCTCACGCCGCCACGCCAGTGCGTCAGACTGCTTGCCGAGTCCTCGTTTGAGTGATGACGACATTGCCCGCAACGTCGACTGCGCATCCCAACCATGAACGAGGTAGAACGGCGTTTCCTTCCTCGTAGTGTCTTGAGAAGTATTAATAGCAAATACTAGCTTCTCCGCGATTTCGTCCCAATCTTGCTGTAGAGGGTCTTCCGTGTACACCCTTTACGGACCCCATCACTGACTTTCACCGAGCGTTCCCTGCTGTCCATTAGCCTGTGGCCGATAGCTCAAAGTCGCTCTTGATCTTGACTGCATCATCTCTGCGAACGCTTGGAACACCTCGCTCATGAAGCGTGGGTCGCGGTCATGCCGTATTTATGATGGGGCTCCGAACCGTCGGTACACACATTCTTCGAACACTTGGGCAACACTCAGTGCTGTCGTATCTGACATAGCCTTGGTAATAACGAATCCCGTGAACGAGCACTGAAATAGGAGCAACGCCGTGTTGCCCCTGCGAGATTTTGGTAGTGGGATCACAAAATCCATCGAGACGATCTGGAAAGGTCGTTCGGCTAGTACGTTGCCAGGTGAGTATCCACGAAGCTGCGGACGGCTTTTACTCGAGCTGAATCTGGACATGAATTCACATGCTTCTCCACGTCAGCGTACAAGCCGATCCAATAATAATCGGACTTAACGCGATGGAACGTTCTCACCACA
The DNA here is from genome assembly GCF_000142945.1 of Phytophthora infestans T30-4. NCBI lineage: Eukaryota > Oomycota > Peronosporomycetes > Peronosporales > Peronosporaceae > Phytophthora > Phytophthora infestans. The sequence goes on along the minus strand of NW_003303668.1, from coordinate 155,976 downwards.
CCTTGATGTCCTCCTTCCAGCGAGTCGTGACAGTTCTCCATGACCGTCTTGAATCATTCGTTTGTTGTTTCTACCAAGCCGGCAGCTTGGTCTCTTTCTTGGCAACCCGTGGTTCGTACCGACCGATTCCATTCCAAAAAAAGTGAAGCACGCCGTCTTCTGATCACACGAACCGGGTCAGCGGTATTTACCAGGCATTTCGAGCTTCTTTGTAACTCAGCTCTTTTGCTTGGCCCTGAAGCACCTTCTTGACGTTAAACCCACTTTCTGCTCCTCGTCTTGTGCCAGCAGTATCCGTCTGCGTCGTTCCCGCTGTATCGCTACTGGGTCAACATCTTCCGCAATGGGAAATGCCGCTGGTACAGTCTTGTGAGGATGGTCTGGCAAATCTTCGCCGAATGAATCTTCGGTGGACGTCTCTCGTCGTTCTTCATTCTGTTCTTGAGCTTTTGAGACATCCACCGAGTGTTCATCTGCAAACCTGACGCATTTCTTGGCTTTCGTCTGTCGCCGAGTCATCACTGCCATATTACCATAATCACACTGTGGTGAGCTGTAATCAACCACGAAATTTTCGAAAGATTTCCACTTTGTAGACTCGCTGCCTGACAGTACATGTACTTGACGCTCTGCTCCTCGTGACGAAACATCTACCGAGTCTTCATCCGGCTCGTAGATCATTTCCTGGATGCGGTTCAGCGATGCCAATTCCGACTTGCGAGTTTCAGCCAAGATTACCCGACTGACCTTCGATTCCAGCGCTTCAGTGGCTAACGAATCCGCGGCCGCGTTGTATTCTCGTACAACGTGAAGATATTTAACTGATCGAAGCTCCGGTAGCGAGTTCCTTGTGAGTATCAGCAGCGCTAACAAAGTTGAA
>NW_003303668.1:139756-141515 GCF_000142945.1 Phytophthora infestans T30-4 | reverse complement strand
ACTTGGTATCGCCATCGTCTTGGGTCTCGGTTTCTCCTCTTGGTATTGCGCACTGAAATGGCCGCTTCTAAAGTGGATCTAGGATCCAGAATGGGGTATCTCCCCGTAGCTTGTTCTGTGCGGTATTCATTGCGAAGGTGAGTCGCTCTGCGTACTCATCCCAATCCCGCTCATCCAAATCCTGAACATACATCTTGAGCGCCCTCGGGAATCGCCTGCACCATGCGCTCGGCAGATCCATTGGCTTAAGGACGATATGCCATAGTTGCCCGCTGTTTCCGTCCCAGGATCCGGCTGAAAGCTCGAAAGAAATCAGACATAAAGCCTGGTTCCCGATCATGCCGAATCATCTCGCTAGCTCCAAATCTCCGAAAGACACACTCCTCGTACGATTCGGCGATGGTCTGTGTAGTTGCGGACGCGCTAGCTTTGGCTATCACGTATCCGGTAAACCGATCCACCCAGATTAACAACTCTGTGTTTCCTTCGAATGACTTGGGTAGCGAGGGGATGTGATCCATGGCTATGATTTGGAACGGGTAAGTCGCTTTGGACATTCTCAGGTGACTCCCCTTCGATGGTGGGCCTGCCCTTGCCTGTCTCACAATCCACGCATTCACCGACATATCGCTGCACACTCTTGAATAGTCCCCTCCAGTGGAACCATTCTCGGATCCGTTGGTAGGACCGACCGATTCCCTGATGTCCTCCTTGTAAGCTAGCGTGATAGTGGATGTAGGATATCCTGTTGCAAGGGTTTCCGGCATCACCAATCTCATCAATCCATCTCGATCCTCGCTGACTCTTTTCGTAGGTGGACAAGAGAATAGCAAATCATTCAGATATCTGCATAATCCGTAGCGATAATACTGTAGGATTTGGCATCCTCCCGACTCAGGTCTTGTACATCCCCCATCAGATACTTCTTTAGTCCCAAGATCCCACGCTTCTTCGTTTTGTGCTCTGAGGATCCGCTTGATGCGGACTCCCTTCACAAATGCTTCATCGAGAATCTGGGGAATGGATCCAATCCTCCCCCTGGATCTAGTGACAGCCATTACCTGGACCGTCCGTTTCACGGATCCAACCTCTACCACTTCGTCTAGTCGGTTTAACGTGACGAGATCCTGACGCTCGGCCCATCCCTCCACCTCCACACCACATTGATTTCGTAAAGCGGCACTGGCCAAGCTGTCCGCGCATGCATTCCAATCTCGCTTGACATGTACCAGCTCGTGATTCATCCAGCCACGTAAGTGGGCCATCACCTTCTGCCGTAACAGCGTTAGGGCCGGGGCCTTGCAGTCAATTTCACCTCGCACCTGTATGATCACCAAATTTGAATCTCCACAAATCACTAGCCTCTTCGGTCTTCATCCTTTAGTAGATCCAACCCCAACAGGAGTCCGTTGTATTCCGCTTCATTAACGGTGAGGCCTTCAGCGTAAGTAGATCTGGCCCTTACCACTTCCCATCCGGGTACTTTCCACAGAATTGCGCTGTAAGCTCCTCCTCCGCGTCGCACACGAACAGATCCATCGAAACTCAAGACGTACAGATTTTCATCCACTTGTACCGTCGGAATCGGGATCTGGATCTGGCATTTGGGCTTTTTCTTAGGAGCGATCCAAGTCAGTGCTTCGTCCATCTTGGCTCTGGGCGTGATTCTCGCGGCCAAACCTCCCAGGACCTCGTCTTCTTCTTTCGAACATTTTACGATCTCCAGTGTCCATGGTGAAAGTAAGGCTGCCCATTGTCC
>NW_003303668.1:136665-137919 GCF_000142945.1 Phytophthora infestans T30-4 | reverse complement strand
CACACACGCAGAAGCGATGACCCCCGGGTGACCCTTCCAGTAAGGGGTCTCACAAACCAGATGTTTCCAACATTCAGCTTTTGTGTGCTTCCGTGATCCACACTGCGAGCACCGGATTTGTTCTGTCCTGTCAATGAGATCTCGGGATCCCACGGTCTCCGGGTAAGGTATCACCAGTGCGGGAGTTGTCTCCAGTCTTCGCCGTACGATCGTTGGGAGCAGTGAGACAGACTCTGCGGTAATCCTCTGGATCGGAGTCCGAACTATCGGATCCTGACTCAGTTCCTGAGTCGTGCGCCGTGACTTGGTGGACACGTCGATCTGGGGCCGTGGGTGTTGGAACTTTTTGGCGATACTTGCCAGATCCGACCGCCACCTTCTTCTGGCGGTGCTCCGCGCGATCCACAGCCCGCAGCACTTCTTCAAGCTCATCTGCGTCTGGAAGACGTAACAAGGTCAGCCTGTCGGCCAGATCCACATCTCCCAACGTCTCGATGAAATGATTCACGTGTTCCCGTAGTACCTTGGACCCCCCATCCTTGATCTTCAACTTGGCCCGTAGACCGGCCACATTTATCCGATGAAGATATTCCAGCGGGGATTCCTTCGATCGGCGGCGAGTATGGTAGTATTGTCGCGCCACCGACGCCCCCAATCCGCCATTGCGTTTGGAAACTGCGCAGCAAATCCGGCCACTTGTTCCTGGTGTATCTGCCCAGCTGTCGATACCAGTTTTTGGCTGGCCCCGCTAGCAGATCCGCAAATGTCAGACATTTCTCAGCATCCGACGCTTGATCTCAGCATCCGACGCTGGATCTCTCATGAGGGCCGACTTGACTATGCTGATCCTTGTTCTCGCTCGGCCTTCGTCTTGATCCTTGCGCGTGGAACCCCTTCAGAGCGGATATGCCTGAAGAACCGTACCCTATTGATCATGAAACGAACCACCCGCCCCGGGCTGCGGCTGTTGCTACAACCGCGAATTAAGGGGATGGGCCCATCAAGAACAATCTGGGGTGAACTCAACCATGGGAAGATGTTACCCATCCGCTTGACTCCTAGCTACTCGTTTTCGTGCATCACATGTTCGGGGAAGGATATGGACCTTTGAGACAGGGGTAGTTCTACTGACCGATGTTTCGGCAAGGAGAACAGCTCAAACGAAAGCTCGCGAAGAGGCTCTTGCAGGGCGCGCGGAAAGAATGTGTCGGGAAGAATCCTGTGCGCAGGGGGAATCGAATGGGAGAAAATAAG
>NW_003303668.1:111363-136406 GCF_000142945.1 Phytophthora infestans T30-4 | reverse complement strand
ATGCGTCGGGGCTCGGACGACTTGTCGGACCCATCCTCCGCCGCGGATTCGTAGTTCGAGGACACAGCTTGGCTGATCCTCGGTGACGACACTGGATCCATAGTACGCGACCTTTCTCCGGTGATGGACTTAACTCTGGGAAAGAGGTCCCGCGTCGCGGATACTATGAGATCCAAGTCTAGCTCGAAGATGTCCTCTCCGTCGAGCACACCAGCTACGATGCCTGACTCCGTAAGCAAACGTAATAGATCTTTGACTGCCATTAACTTGTTCGCCGTTTTCGTTGGTGCTCTCACCGGTTCCCTTGGTTCTTCGATCTGTCGTGGACTCAGGTTCCGCATGACAGGATCTTCATGCAAAAAATCTCCCAGAGCTTGGTGGCGATACACAAACCCGAGATCCTTGTCGGACCAGCTCGACCTGGATCCTGCTTGGCCTTCTTCCGACTCTGGAGCTTGCATCTTCTTCCGCGTAGTCTTACTCGTTTTTGTCGTCTTTCTCGTTTCTTCGACTAGCGGGGGTGGGATTTAGGTACGGTGTTGGCTTAACCGGTGAATTTGCAAATGCATACCGTTTCGACTTCACTTTCCCTTGTTTTGTTAGCGGATCTTGACTTGCGTCAAGATCCGCAGGGGTCCCCGAGGGGACCTGGGGAGGATAGAGAGGTTTCTCTTCTAGATCCGGATCCACCTCTCTTTCGTCGACAGAGTTCCTCCCAGGACTCCATCGATCCGCGGATCTTGTTTCATTCAGCAGCGTCTTCGTCGATCTGACCTCCGACGAGGCCTCTTCCCCTGGCTCAATCTTCACTTCAGCATCTTCTTGGGACTCACGGTGAAATCCCGAGTCACCAAAAGATCCGGGCACGCGCACCATTGGGGTGTAACGGGATCAGCAAAAGCTGCGAGATTGCTGGATCCAACTTACCAACAGCGCCCAGCCACCGACTAACGGAAGATGTCCTCCTATGATCCGTGATCTGCTGAACTTTCCTCACCTTGTGTACCCGTCGGTAGGGCGGGATCTTGCTCTCTCGGTAACTTCCGAAGAATTCAAGTGGTGAAGCTTGAGTGTCTTGGCGTGACGTGGGGATGGGGTGGAGTAGCAGTGGTAAAACCTTCTCTCTGCGTCCGTGGTTGTTTCTGGATCCTAAGCGGTATTCGAGCTTGGTGGGTCCAGAGCCTAGATCTGGGATCTGGCCTTAGGGTTGCCTTGCGGGTGTGCTTTTGTGTCTTTGCGTTTTCTTTGCGTCGTACTTGCCGCCTCCTGTGACGGGATCTTGAGAGTTGAGAACTTCTAGGGTGTAGTCGGCCAAGTTAGTATATCCGGTTAACCTTTCGGATCTGCACGTGTAAAGGAAAGCTCACTAGGGTTGTAGGATCTGGGTCAATGTATTATCCAGTTATCACTACCAACACTAAATTCGCAATTCCGAACCTTCACGGAGCTCGTACGGTCAATATAGCTCCGATTCTTGAGGGCAGGAAGGCACTTGCGTGATACTGTGCAAATTGAGGACTGTATTGATAATTAGGTCTATACCTGGCTGGATTCATACCTTCTATGTCTTTTACCTGCTAACCCCTCTACCAGGCTCGGCGGCATGTCCTTTTTCTCCTTGATTCATCATCCCAGCTGTAATATCATTAGATCCACCGGATCTATAGCGTAATCATTGTGGTCGCCACATTATGGATACACTTGTCCGGATCCAGGTCACTTTAATCCACCTCACTGCAAGTGTACACCCGTCATGGATCTGAGCTCTCCAATCTCCCAACATTGTCATACGACAGGCTGGGTCTCCACGGAAATTTGAGATCCACCGTATCCAACATCCCCATATCCTGGATCCAAGTCACTCCGTGTGGGATCCTCACCCCCTTGGATCCGGACTCGGAAGTGTGGGATCTGGAACATGTCGTGGTGGATCTTGCCTTTTCGTTAGTCGTTGATACCAGATCTACCTTCAGATGACACCTACCATCCTTCCTTCTTAGGATCCCCACTTGATCCACCCGTACATGGTATATCCCATATCCCCTAAGTGAACTCAGGTGAGGGTGGATCCGAGTCTTCCCTTGGTGCATCCTGCCTTCCCATACGTTATCTATACCAGATCCATCGTCGGCCCATACATGATGTCACTTTATCTTGGCCAATCCACTTCGAGAAGCGTGGATCCATGCCGGGCGATCCAAATTCTCCCTAACCACTTGGTGCTGTCACTAATTCGGAATAGTGACCCCTTGTTAGATCCATTCTCTTATTTCTGAGAAGCACTTCACCACACCGACTTCTTCCTCTTCAGCTAAAGTCTGGGCGACCGTGTGTGGAGCTCTGTTACCCACCTTGAATACGCTATTACCAGCGTTCGTGACAGCTGCTGCTGTCTGCGGAACTATGTTACCCGCTTGTGGACCTAAGTTACCCATTTGGCCAGCGTCTCCTCTGGGCGCCGCCACCATCGAAGCGTCCTCGGAGTCGTCATATACGCCGACGACTCCCAAGCATCTGCTGGATGCTTCGGTACCCTGGCAACCCTTGCGGGCGCCCCGGGTCCTGACAGAGGTGAAAACATGCCTCACCAATGCTCTGTCAGACTTCACAGGGCGGATGGACGTCGAGATGAGAAGCGCAGTCGCAATAAAGAAAACCGCGACCGCCGAGTCACTGTCGTTGACGCTGACGGGGAGGAACTCCTCGATCAGAGCCCGCCGAGTCCGTACAACTCCGAAGACGAATGGGATGATGAGGACCAGTCCGGAGGTTACGACTCAGCGGAAGACGACGACTACATAGACGCCGGCGTTACCAATGATAAGGGAAATACACCGGACCGCCGAGAGAACTCGGCAAGAGATCAGAATGGCTCGAATCGAAGTTGGGGGAACTCAGCGAACCGACCTCCGCGACCGTACAAATAAACGAGAGCAGTCGAACCGTGGAGATGGATCACGCGACAACTCACAGCGTGGACCTTGTGCAGCTTGTGGAAGAACGGGGCACTCGGCTCACTACTGTCGGCGACGCTGCAAATTCGGCAGCAAGTCCATGAAGTCGGCCAGTGCGAGCTGTTTCGTCAATACGAGAAGCTGGCTGCGTTCGTGAAAAACTCTGTCGACGAGTTGCAAGTGCCAGAAGACCTGCAAAACCTTTACACGCCGAGTGATTTAAACTCGGCGGCCCGCCAGCACTGACTGGGTTGGAATATGCCGGGCTGCCACAGTCAGCTGAACCTGCAGTTGAAGCGAATTTCTTGTTTGCTTTCGTAGGCGAAGCAGGACGGCCTGAGGGAAGAAGTGGGGATGGCAATTGGATGTGTGAAATCGACGGAATTGAACGTGAGCTCGGTGCGTTAGATGATAACCACCGAGCGATTGCAAGTGTAACTCGGCAGTTAGACCAGGCTGTGCATCGTACCAGAATCATGAAGCTGCTTCCGGGAGAACGGCTGGGATGGTGGTCAGCACAGACGTTTGATCGCCGAGCTAGAATGAGAGCTCTCGTATTGGGGGCAGTGAACGACCGAAGGACCAAGATTATATTGGACACCGGACCAAATGTCTCGGCGATTAGTGAGTACTTCGCGAAGAAACTGCATCTCAAAAGAGTGGCCAGCCGAGATAAGCGGATCGACATACAAGGAATAAGTAAAGACAGAATGGTGGCAACGTCACGAGCAGTCGTGAAGGTGACACTCGGCTGGGAAGTGGCACGCGAGTTTGAAGTGTGGATAATGCCTCATCATGCCGGAGTCGATTTGATTCTCGGCCCTGACTTCATGATCCCAACTGGGATCCGTCTGGATCTGTACAACTCGTCGGTCAAGCTACCCGATGAGATGGTGATCCCACTCATCCGATCAAGTAATGCGCCGACAAAGACCGAGTTCGGATCAAATGTCCCATGTGGGCCACCAGACGGGTTTACAATCGAAAATCGAATGACCGCTGAGTTCAAATTGCCCAGGCGGCAACTAAGTGAGTCGACACATGACTTGTGGGTGCAACGGACGAAGGGTTGGATTCCCACGGTTGTTTGTAATCGCCGAGGAAGACCAACCCATGAACTAATTACAAATGTACGACCCAAGTCAGTCTGGTGTCCACCTCACTTTTATGTGATAAAATGGCAACCACACGGAGTACTGGCCAATGAGGGATATGTCCGCGTGAACTCGGCAAAATACCGTGACTGGCCAATATTGGCATTTGAGTCAGCGATGGACAAAGATTTGCTGCAGAAGGAACAACGACTGTACGAGGACTGGTTGTCACACCAGCCGCCAGCTGTGGAAAGACGAAAATACCCTATTCCGACGGCGGTGGAAAAACGACCCCTTCAAGTGGAGAACGGACCCGAATTAACATGCGCCGAACGCTGGAGAAGGATCGAAGCTGATACAGGAGCCGACAAAGACCAGAGGCGTCGCGATAACGCCGACGTCATATCAACTTCAGGGGTGACAAGGGGTGACCCGGCTATAAACTCAGCGTTCAGGCTGGAAGACGTCCGAGCGGATCGTACGCCGGCGCGACTCGATGACCAAGATGTTTCCTACCATCTGTCCAAGTATGAAGACGATGGCGCCATTTCTGACGCCATCACGAACTCAGCGGTTGAATGAACAAGTGCAGTAAGGATGAAGGAAGAAGCGTCGGCGACTGAAGACTCAGCTATAACGGAAGGAGACCCTGAAGAATGCTCGGAACAAGTCCTACGCGACGAACAACCCGTTATTGACGACCGAGCCAAGTTTGGAGTCATTAGAACAAGTATTGTGGGCGAGGTGAACTCAGCGATGAGTACGCCAGAGGCCTGCATTATCCAGCGGCGACGGCGGACTCGGCGTCAGCAGACCTAAACACTGAGAGCGATTCGGACATGGCCACAGCATGCCGCTAAGATGTCAGCTATCCCGGAGACGCGTTTGCACGCACGGAAGTTAGTTCTGCCGTCGCAGCCAACTCAGCGGATCAGCACTCCGACGCGACAAAGGACTCTGATAGTCGAGAGGTATTATTACATGAGGGAATAAAGCCTAACGACGATCCAGCTACGGCGAACTCAGCGCTGGAGACTCTGGATGCTGAAAAAGGTTTGGACGTGGTTAGACGACATGACGATGATACCATCTACCTCGGAGGCAAGTTTGAGCACGCAGAAGTCAGATCGGCCATCGTAGTGGACTCAGCGGGTACGGGCCCTCACGTGGACGACAACTACGATTTACCAGAGGTATTACTGTTGAGAGGTGCTGGAACTGAGATCGGAGTAACGAGCTCAGCGACGACGGTGTTCGACCCCGGCGAAATTGGCTACAGTTTAGAACAGGCCGAAGATGATGAATGCAGCTCAACAAGAGACCCAATGAAAACCCTAAGACAACACTACGTGGCTATCGCAGCGACTGAGGACGAGCTAGAGGATGATGTTGACGACAGTAAGACCGATATCTTTGAGCGAAGTGGGACAGATCTGGAGTTGACGGACTACGCTCATGAGCTGGCCTTCCTTCCCTACCTCACTGAAGTTGAGCCTACAGACCTCGACTATGGCGCTCCAAACGTTACGTCAAGTAGTCATACGCCAGCACAGTCGGCTAGGTTGGTGGCAAAGCTGCAAAAGCACGAAGGAATAATGATTTCAATTGGTAATGCCCTGCCGCCTCCAGCGTACGGAGCATTGTGCGACATCGACGTTCAAGGACACGCACCTATCAAGCAGAAAGCTCGGCGGGTACCCCTCCGCCACTTGAGCAAGCTGTACGAGTTGTTGAAGGGGCTGCTTTGAGCTAGGTTGATATCATTCTCGGACAGCCCTTGGGCCTCACCAGTGGTGATAGTACTCAAGAAAATGGAGTGGATATGCGGATATACATTGACTATAAACTAGCTAACGCGATTACGACGCCGATCGAATACGCCATGCCACTAGCTGATGGATGACCTGCTCACCGAATTGGAGAGTTACTTGTGGTTTTGCTCGCTTGATGATGCTAGCGGATTCTGGGCAGTCTTGACGACTCGCCGAGCTCGGCAGATCTCAGCGTTCGTCTGTGCACTTGGGCACTTCGAGTGGTTATGAATGCCGTTCGGATTGAAGAATACGCATATGATTTACCAACGACTCATCGACAACGCTCTATGGGGATACGTTCAACCAAAGGGAGGATGGCAGTTGTTTGCTGAACGAATGGCTAACGCCGAAGCCGAGTCGAAAGCTCGGCGATTCGAGCTCGGCGGAGTCGGCGATTCAACGCCAGGACAGCTGACGAAGTTCGAAGCGGACCACCAATCACAAACTGACTGCGATCCGGTCCAAGACCTAGTCAACGGACCGGACGGTTACATGTTCGCTAATGGAGAACCTGGCCAATCTCATTTGATCCCAGTGTTCAAGCGGAGGTCGTTTGTCGATGATATTTCTTTCGGAGGGGAGACGTTTGACGCCTGCTTGGAGACACTAGACCGACTACTAGCCCGGTTCACTGAGTGTCGGATTAGCATCACCTTTACCAAGAGTATATTTGTCCAACCTAAGGTTGATTTCCAGTCGCACGAGATTACGCCGAGTGGCATACGCGCTGATACGAAGAAGATAGCTGCGATTGCCGAGCTCTCCTTCCCGAAATCAAAGAAAGGGATGCAAGCCTTCCTCGGTGCACTTAACTATTACGGCTGATTCATCCAGAACTTGGCTGTTTACGGAGCAGTACTCTACCAACTAAAGGACGCGGATTTTGGTCCTGGGGTGACTTGACGTCAGCAAAAGCGTCATTCGCCGAGCTCAAAAAACGGGTAGCAGAAGCTCCAATTCTTCGCCATTTCGACTCGGCGAAAGACATTCACATAATGTTGTACGCTAATGACTGGGCACTGAGCAGTACTATGATGCAGCCGCACGACGACAAGCTGCACCCAGTTCGCTTCTGCGGACGCGTGCTCAAGGAGAATGAAATCGGCTATCATCCCGCTGAGAAAGAAGTGGTCGCTCTGTTACAATTACTCAAAGTGTGCTACACTCTCTTGGCAGGGAAGACGCTGCACGTATTATCCTGCTTCTCAACGCTGGAATGGGTGTTTAAGTCGAAGTCGTTATACGGCCGCGCAGTCAGTTTCGCAGTGATGCTGTCACCCTACGATTTGAAGGTAAAGCGAGTACGTGAACGAGATGTGGATTTCGCCCAGCTGCTCCAATCGTCGATAGCTCCGTTTATCGGACTCGACGATTCCCTGAAGCACCTTGCGTCTCCCTCCAAGAACTCGGCGACAGTTAGAATGGACCCGGAAACTGCTGTACGCCCGAATACCAGCCGACTTCGCTGGATGTGTACTTTCATTTGATGGTTTAGCAAAGACAGCTAAGTATGGCGGGTATGGGAGCTGTCCGTGGATCCTGTGGCGCCTTCCGAATTGGGACATTGAAATCGCTACGAGTGCGTACCTGTCGTCCACCACGGTCAACATCGCCGAGTATACCGGAATGAACAATGGGGTCTTGGCGGCGATTGACCGAGGGAAAACTGACTTAATTATCGTGGGTGACGCCCGGCTTGCAATCCAGCAATCCATGGGGGTGATAGCATGCAAGAAAGAGACGTTGCAAATGGGTTGAGCACGACACAAGGATCTTACTAAGCGACTCAACTCGGTCCGGTATCGACACATAGCGCGACACTATAACGCAGCGGCTGATTCTCTCGCTACTTAGGCACTCGAAGCAAAAGCCGGACGAGTAATTCTCGGGACGGATAGGAAAGCAGAACTGAGAACGATTAACCGAGTAGCCGAAGAACTGTATGCCATAGACAACCCAGCGGAAACCCCGATCGTCACGGCAGTCACTCGTAGCCAAGTGCGCTGAGTTCGCTTTGAGGGTGAGCTTGATGAAGACTCGGCTAGAGCTTGAGGAAGAAGTCAAGATCATGAAGCTATATCACCAGAACCTGAAAAATTCGCGTTTGAAAGCAGGGGAGATGAATTCGAACAAGTCAGCAGGGCGTCGACTCGGCGGACTAACCGCGCGACCCCGAATGCTGAAGTAAGGTCGCAGAGGGAGTCAGCCCGGATGGATCAGAGTGCCAACGACATGAATCCAGTGACAGTACAGGCTGAGAGAAGACGACGAATCGCGAAGGCACAAGACGAAGAACTCAGGTGGGCCGATCTGAAGGCGTATCTGAGAGGTGAATTTGAGGTCCTTACACACCGTCGAGCTCAGAATGCCGGCAAAGTCGCAGAAGTATTTGTACTCAGCGAAGACGGTCTGTTATACCGCCGAGATGAGACGCGCCGACAGGGCGAACTCGGCGAGCCGAACCTCTCGTTGAGATTGGTGATTTCGTCAACCATGATCGACGAGATCCTACATAGCTGTCACAACTCGATCGAAGAGGGTCAGCAAGGCATCGTCAGAACTTATCACAGAGTCGAAGCCGACTACTACTGTATTGGCCTTTATGCCGACGTGGTGAAACATGGTAGAGCCTGCGAGGACTGCAGTATCAGTAAGCGCAAGCCACAGTTGAGAGGGTACTCGCCGGGAAATGTGGTGTCAGACCGTCCATTCCAGGTCGTGTCAATGGATTTCGTGATTTCCCTACCTCGAACTCAGCGGGGCAATACTGCACTGCTGTTGTTCCAGGACCACTTCACGGGGTTCGTTATCGCTAAGGCTATGAATGACACCGGGGTGCTCGAAGTGGCCAAGGTGTTTGAAGAATGCGTCTTCAGCGGTTTGGAGCTCCGTCTCTGATACGGCATGACCGAGATCCAAGGTTCATGAGTGAAGTATTTTAACAGTTCTCCGAGATGATGCAGTCGAGATCAAGGGCTACGCTGAGTTACTGACCACAAGCCAATGATCAACAAGAGAGGTCAGTCAGGACAATGGTTCAGACTATACGGGTCTACGAGGAAGACCCGCTTCAGTCCGACTGGGATGACATCGCCGAGAAGATGGTACACGCTATCAACAATTCAAGAGACTTGACTCGGCGAGAGACTCCTTTCTATCTAGTACATGGCTGGGACGCCAAGTCTACACTCCAAGCTATGACGAGCTCAATACGACATGGACAAAGACGCTCGCCACTCGGCGGATGTGGTCGAGTGGCGCCGAGAAGCGAACAGACAACGAGAAGTCGCCCTACGGCTAGCAGCTGAGTTCCAAGTGCGAGAGAAGGCACGACGAGCTCGAGAACACAACGAAGCACTGAGCAAGAAGGTGAAAAGATCCATTCCCAACGCAGCAGATGACGAAGACAGAGTTGCAGAACCAGGCGATGAATCCACCAAATCTTTTTCAAAGAAGGAGACCAAGTCTGGTTGTTTATGGAGCGAGTCAAGTCGGGCCTGACAAAGAAGTTAGCGCATCGATGGCATGGACCATTAAGGGTGAAGAAGATGGTGGAAGAATTTGCCTATAAATTGGAGTTACCCGACAAGAGCGGATATAGGCTCTACCCAGTGGTCCATGTATCACGTCTGAAGGCAGTCACCGAACTTGGCTAAAGACCCAAGACGAGGCTAATCGCTGACCTCGAAGAGACTCAGCTATTTGACTTTGACGAGGAATTATTACCTGAAGATAGCTGGGAGCCAGACGCAAGTATGAACCAGCATGAAGTCGAAGCAATCATTGACGACGACTTACCATTATCCACGAGTACGTCCCGATCCCGGCGAAAGTTTAAGGTTAAGTGGGTCGGCTACGATGAGCTTACTTGGGCACCACTGTCGAGTCGCCACCAAGGAGGTTCCTTCATACAACTCGACACAATACACGCTTCTACTGTGACCTTCTCGCCAAAGGCGCTGCTCATTTTAAATCGCCAGACTCTGACGACATCCAAGAGAAAGCCACCAATGCCGTCAACATAGTAAACGGGTGCTTTTTTGTCCACCAATTTGTCGCCATACTGCATCCATTGTGTCCCTGCGATGGTGAACCTTGCGCAACTGTCTAACTTGATACACTTTCGAACTCCTGCCACTGTCATCGTAGCTGTCGGTAATCCGTCGTTTGCTTCCACGTACTCCACCTCAGTGTCTGTACTAGCCAGCTCCTCGTCATGCCCCGCACGTTTTTGCCGTTGTACTAGACTCACTCTAGCAGTTCTCAGTTCGCTCGCTGCCTTTCTCTCATTTCGCCGATGCTTCTGCTCCACGACTTCGTTCAAAGCGACTTCTGCAACTCGTTGTCGCTTGGTCAACTGCTCGACGGTAACACGCTGTATTTCTTCTGCATCTTGCTGCTCGGCACTACGCTGTCGTGCTCGCGCATTCTTCATTTTCTTGCGTTTAGCTTGTTTCCGTTCTCTTCGACGTGTAGGACGTATTTGTGCAATACCATCGCTTAGCGGTGCGTCTACCTTCTCCGCGGTACTCGCGCCGTTGTCCCTCGCAGCTCTCGTCGTGTCTTCCGCCTTAGCCATCGTTTCCCTTCTCACGACCGTGCTCACTAACAGCTCTCCGATAATATCCACCTTGCCATTGTTGGTTTCCGACTGTGGTGCTGATAAGTACGCGCCTTCCCCAGTTTGACGTTCGCCGTCGAGTCCACAGCCCTCGTTCTGTTGTTGATCCGCAGGTGCAGCGTATTTGTATCGTACCGAGGCCATCGCTGGTCTCACCGTCGACACGTAGATAGCGACCCTTGCACCATCTCGCTCCGCAGCATCGCTTCGCCGTTGTTCCAACATTGCATCCACTCTCTTAGCTGGTTCTCTTCGCGGTGGCTGTCGTTTGTGCCACTGCGCCCACACTGCCACTCGGACTTCCTCGATCCCCTGTACGCGCTGACTCTCGAATGTTTACTGACCCACTTTGGTATGTTGGCGTCCTAGCATTCTTAGGCGTCCGTACCGCTACCTCATTTGCTGTACGAAGTATCCTGCCGTCTCTCGTCATCTGTCGGGGATTTCCTTCTGTTGTCGGGCGTCGTATTCCTCCTACCATGTCCGTCTCTAGTTTTCCGCTGACTGCTCTTTGGGTATGCGTGTCTTCAAGTATGCATCGTTACCCTTTTTGGCTTCCGGATCAGTGCACGCACTTGCCATATGCCCCAATTTCCCACATGCATAACACTTCAAGGTTGGACAACCATTCGCAAAGTGACCAGGTTGATTACACCGATAGCATACGCCAGGACCATCGCCACGTGGTTGACTGCTGTTTTGCTGCACTCCTTTGGCCTCTCCGCTATCCGGTTGCTGTCTGGGCTTCCCTGTTTGTTTGACCGCTGCCTTCGTCTTCCTGTATTTTGGTCTTGTCGCAAACTCATCGTCGCTCGAGTCCTCGGCATCTCTCCTCCGTTTTGCATTCCCAGCAGGTTTATTTGCTTCTTTATGACTGCTCGCCACAGCCGCTGTAGTCTTCTTTACGTTCTTCCTTGGCTCATACCAGTACCTTCCGTTCCATAGATGTCCAGGCGGGGGGTCCCAGGTGTTTGAGAACGTATTGTACACGCCCTGCGGGCTCGTAAAGAGCGCTACGTGCTCTATTTCTGGTCGCATGCTGACCCCATCATCCGTACCACCAGTAATGTCTAGGAATAATCCCGTACCGCAGATACCAGGGATAACGTTTGTAGCTCCTGTCGCTCCGTTCATAGGGATGACGTACCGACTCGGTGCCGTCGCCCACGATTGCCCCATCGAATCATCGATCTCCATGGTCTTATCCACAGCTTCTTCTAATGTCCGAAGCTGCGGGTCCTGCCTCACTAGCTTCTTCGTGGTCTTATCGAGACATCTGTAAAACTGTGCCAGCAGCACTCGCTCACTGACCTTGTTTCGTTCTACCATATCTCGCAGCCCTGCCGCAAAATCCGCATGTGTTTCGCCCGGCATCATCCTACGCATGCTGACCCTCCATTCAGCAGCTGACTTGTCCAACTTTTCTCCGTATCGACGTAGAAACATTTGTTTTAGGTTCGTCCATGTTCTCTTCCGCTCGGAGAGTCTCCTATCCATGTCGACCCACCACTTAGCTGCATTCTCCATCAACTTATTACCCAATATGAAGTACAGCGACTTGTCAGACCAACGCCCTCGTCCTGACTCGGCAGTCCCTTTTAATGCTAAGTCCACTCGATCTATCCACGTTGATACCGACCCTTTGGGTGAAGGTGTAAAACTCGGCAGCTCCAAGTCTTTCACGTTCTTCCCTCGCCTCGGGCTTCTTCCTCGTCGATGCCCCTCTTCGCCTCGTCGACCGCGTCGTCTTCCTCTTCCTCGTTGATCATGTTCCTCCCGATGCCTACGGCGCCGTCGTCGTTCTGATTCACCCTCGCTTTCGCTGCTGCTACTACTCGGCAAACTCGAAGAATCCCCCGAGCTGCTTTGTCCAGTGCTTCTACGGTTATTATCTCGATGTCGGTCTTCATCTCGTGACCCGTCAGAGCTGCTGATGTCGTCCGGTGGAGATGGATCTACCCGCCGTCTTCTCCGCACCGTCTCTCGCTGTCCGCGTCGATCATCTCTGCGTTCTCCATGCTCCCCGTGATTGACATGGCCTCGCTCTCGTTGCTCTTCTCTTCGCTCTCGACTTCGGTTGTGGTGACGAGATGGTGTTGTCGAAGCATCGACAGGTTGCTAGCGTCTCCCTCCATGTACCTCGGCTCCCTCTGGTTCATGTAACTTGTCATGACTCGACTGCATTTGTAGTGTCTTCACCCTTTCCGCCAATCGCTGGATTTCCTGTCGCACTGTCACCCGATCGACTGAACGTTGCTCTCCGCGCTCGGCCTGCTGACTTCCACTTTGAGGCATCTGCAGATTCGTCATGGCACCTGTCAGTTGCTGTAGTGCCGCAGCCACTGTCGCCACTGACTCGACATCGTTTGCCTTGCCCCCTGTCATCACCGCTACGCTCTGGGATGCACCGCCACCTGCGTCATCGGTTTGGCTCTCGCCACTGCGAATGTCCCTGACTTCATCTTGACTGTCAGCCATGCTAGGCTGCAACCCCGCCACCATCGCTGTCAGTCCGTGCAATACTCGTGCAACATCCACTAACTCGAGCGTCTTGTTACTGGAGCTGTCGCTTTGCTTCGATTCTTCTCATTCCGAGGCCTCTTCAACTACAGACGTCTGCTCGGTTGGCGTCGCCTCTGGTCCTTCTCGACGCTGCTCCTCGCGTCCATTCTTTCGTTGCTTCTTGGGGTTCGCTTGTGTAGCAGAACTAACCAAGTCGTCGACTCGTCGCTCGACATCCTTCGACCTTCGTCTTCTCATTACTGTTCTTGCTGGAGACGTTGAAGACATCTCGTCTGCCGCAGTATCACTCGTTCTCCCACTTTCCGGTACTCGTTTCGTCGTGACACTTCTTCGTTTGACTGACGAATGCCCCTGTATGACCACCATGTGACAACCCCGCTTACGCCCCGTTGCTGGCGGATCGTATATTGTCTGTGCTTCCTGCGGTGGACTGCCAGTAGCTCGGTTTGTAGGGTAGCCCGTCTCAATGAAACTCACACACTCTGTAGGCCCCTCGCAAAGGTGCCGGAACTCTCGTCCCTATTTTATTTACTTCTCTCCTCAACTCCTGTGACTATGGCCTGTTGTGACTAGCAGCCGCGAGCTCGCTCTCGATGGCGTGCTGTCACTCACCTGACTCACCCTCTCAACTCTCGACATGTTGCCACGGTTCTTCTCTGGGCTTTCTTTCCCGGAATACACCGCTACTCAGTCTTACGCTTACGCTTCCGACTCGCCACGCGTCCGTAACTTGTCGAGCGTCCACTCTCCGTGCTCCTGTCCTTCTAATCCGCCACCAGCACAGCTCTGTCCACACAAAGCACCGACGATTCGGGTCCCACTAAGCCTCGCTTACTAAAGCCACTTGGATCACGCCTCTGGCGCCTACCCTACGGCACGCAGCCACACAGTAACCCGGAGGGTCCTCTCCTCCTGGTCTCGTCGCCCGTCGCTGTCGTTGCCCCACGCGTCCACCAATGCACTGACCACTGATCGTCCGTCCAGTCGCACCTCTTCTCTCTCTTCTCCTTCTCTCTTCTCGTGTTGGTCCTCTGACCGCTTCGTGCACCCCACTCACTACCTCGCACTTCTCCGTACTTGCAGTTACTTCGCCTTTGTGCTCGACTGCGCAAATCTCGAAGTAAGATTCAATCTGGTACTGCTCTCCGACGCAAATCTCGAAGTCCCACCGCTCTCCGTCTCCACGTCGCTTTTCCTCTGCACGTCGGGTTCCTATTGCGATCTTTGGTCACTCCTGATTGGCTCGCAACTCCCACGCGTCGCTTCTGGATACAAGATCGCATTTGTGTGGTCTCCGCTTGCCACACCAGCTAACGCCATGTAACCGCTCACTTCACTGACGTACCCAACACCTCCCACGTGCTCTCTACTGCTTGACTCCTCGGTAATCACCGTTAATGCCCTATTACAAAAAGAAACACCGTTCTACCTCGTTCACGGTTGGGATGCGCAGTCAACGTTGCGGGAGATGTCGTCATCACCCAAACGAGGACTCGGCAAGCCGTCTGACGAAATGGCGTGGCGGCGTGAGATCAATCGACAACATGAGATCGTTCTCACTATGGCCAAAGACTATCAGGCTGTAGAAAAGGAGCGAAGGGCTAAAAAGCATAATGATGCCCTGAGTCGACTGGAAAAAGCCGCTGTACCTCAACCAAGTGGAAATGAACACTCGGTGGACCCTCCAGAAGCTTCGGAAGAGACAGATGATTCTGCAAGAGCCCCACCGAGATCTCGTTTCGAGATTGGGAGCCGGGCGTGGCTGTACATGGAACGCATCAAACCGGGCTTGGCGAAGAAATTAGCTCATCGGTGGCATGGACCTTTTCGGATCAAGCGCAAGGTGGAAGAGTTTGCGTACGAGCTAGAACTGCCGGACCGAAGTGGGTATCGCTTCTACCCAGTAGTGCATGTGTCGAGACTCAAGGCTGTCAACGAATTCAACAGTCGACCGAACACTCGGTTGGTACTAGACGCGACTTATGAAGCAAGACTCGATTTTGATGAGGAGATATTGCCTGGTCCCAGCTGGGAACCAGATCAAGTTGCCGGTGAATATGAAGTTGAGGCCATCCTCGACGACAGAACACCACTGTCGACGAGCACGGAACGTGCTATACGCGAGCTCAAAGTCAAGTGGGTGGGCTACAAAGACCCAACTTGGGAACCAGCATCCAACTTGTCATGTGGAGGTCTGCTGTACGACTATTTGCGAGCCAAGAAGAGCGAGAATCGGCTGCAGATGGCGCAAGTGGCGGACGAAGACTAGCGTGACTAGATCACGTGTGAACTGTCCACAGGGCGATGCAGCCTGTGGTAACAGACGAAAAACGTTACTGCAACAACAAATTGTATATGCATTTGAAGAACGACATGAACATGATTACGCTGTGAAAGTGGATTAAGAATAAGAAAACATGAATGCGACTGGGGAGCGACCACTGAAAACGAAACCTCGCTGGACCCCTCAACAGTTAGCTAAGATGTTCGAGAGCGTCTAGGAACCTGCAGCTAGGATTCAAAGTGACTCCAATTGCCGGGCAGCGGTGGCCAAGAGTGCCAACGAAGTTGAGTCCTCACTCTCCTTCTCCTCTGCATCGGGAACCTGAACCTCGGCAGCTGGAGCCGCAGCCGGACCCTGCAAATCCTCGGCACCAGCCTCAACAGGAGCTGCCACAGGGGGTGAAAAGTCCGGGGCAGGAAGTGCCGGAGGTCCGGCTGATGATGTTATCGTCGGAGGTAGTGTAGGAGGCTGAGGGGCGTTCGAAACCTCGGTGTTGCCCTCCTAAGAAACAAGACAAGTAGTGCAAGATGATGAGCAAGGCGCCGATGATTCAATAGAAGGATGAGCTGGCGTACCTCTAGCTGTAAACGTTCGCGACGTCGGCGAGGATTGAGACGCTGAAACGCGTCGGACATTGCTCGACTCAATCGCTTGGACATACGGTGACTGGATGGTGAATTGGAGAATGAAGAAATGTCACAACGGGCACCGGTACCGTGGCTTCCATTGCGACAGAGGCAGTTGTGGTGTAGTGATTTCTCCATAGTTGAGAATAATCACCCGTCGACAAAGACGTGACACCGCCCAAGATGTTCAAGCGACGAACCCTCGGTCACGTGATGTACAGTGACTCCAAGGTGCAAGGGACTCGACGGCGTCACTTCCGAACTCTCAACGGATACTGGATACGGTCCAGATGTCACTGAATCCAGGCTGTCCTTATTATTAATAATGGACTGCCCGGATTCGCATTCATCGGACCATCTACGGTACGAACTCTCAGTGGCGGTTGGGATGAGTTCGCGGAAGACTCAGCGACCCTTTGAAGGCACGTTCACCGTCTGGGACAGGGCGCGAGCCGTTAAAGATGCTTATGCGACGGTGCAGACGACGCTTGGCGTGCAAGAAGATCTATAACGGATCATTGTTCAGTTGATTTTTGTATACTTGATTAGGACTTCTTATTAGGAATAGACCCGAAAGGGTAAACATAAATACAGAACGAATTTCCACTCAAGCACACAGAACGACGTCCAGCTTCAAGGTAAGCGTCTGGTCAAGCCTGTTTGAGTGTGTTATGCCTGTCGGTGAACTCGAAGCTCTGTAGCGAGGGTTCATCCGGCAAGGCCAATAGACTTTGTGTATTGGCCGATTACTATCGGGAGGTTTTTACGTGACGGCTTATTGTTGCCTATTTGCACGACAGGGGGTGCTTGAATTACATCCCTTTTATTCTTCAACCGAGTGTTGAACACTCGGTGACCTCGTAAAAGGCTTACCCGTGCCTGGCACCCTTCCGCCGTTGGGACCACGAGAAATCATAACACTAATTAGTTCTGCTCGTGCTCGTAGCGTGTTCTAGTTCTTACTGGTTGGCCTATGTAAGTAGTTTACATGGTCCAGTTTGTCCCGGTGCAAGGGCAGAACTGGGGTCTTCAGGTCCGCCCGAGCGATCGTTTACTATCCTAGTAGACGTATTGTTGTGGGAACGTCCTAACTATATTTGTAGCAAGCGTTCACGTGGGAATTCCAACACCACACTTCACGGCTGCCGGTACCGAGAGAGAAGGCTGAATTTCAGCTCAGGAGCATACAGCACATCATGGAGGGTGAGCATCCTCTTGGTGCCTTTGGAGTCAATGACTTCCAGCTCAACGTTTCCAATTCCTTCGATGAAGATTTGGTTCTTCCCACCAACAGTAATAAAGCCGCTGCTCACAGTTTTGGTCGAGAACCACTGGGATTCGTGCGTAACATGACGCGTGCATCCAGAGTCGATAGTCCAGGTAGGTTCGGGGCTCACGGTGGTTTGGGCAGTCAAGCTGATTGCGGCGTTGACAGTCGCTACAACAGTAATAAGACCGACATCGTGGCGCTCTTGGTTGAACTCCTTGCGCTCGTTGCCTGAATCGTTCTATCAAGGCTTTTTTCAGATCGGTGGTCACGTCGATCACGATTGCCACGTCCACCACGATTGTCGCGTTCACGACTGGGTTTTTGTTGCTGTGGCGGTACGGATGGTTACGGCTCGAGTTGCCTCCCTTAAACGCAAAGTTTGCGGGAGGCACCGTACCACCTTTCACACGGCCTTCACGGAGATCCTTTCGGAGAGAGCGGCAGTGGCGAATGTCGTGGCCGAATGGCGAATGGCGTGGCCGCTCACAGTACACGCACATTCGAGATCCACTTGACTCGGCCAAGTTGGGTGTAGCAACAAAGGCTCGCTCGCCTTTGGTCGTTTGACTCTCTGGTGTGCCCTTGGCTAGAGTGTAGCGCTCTTCCGCAAGAATCTCACGAACCTTCCGTTCGATGTTGGCCTTAAGTTTTCCATACGGGATATACTCCCTCTGACCCTTCCAAACACGGAGATCATCCTTCCATTATTTGGGTAACGCGTGGAACAGGTAGGTTGACTTCTGTCCTTCCGTCTTACCGATTCGGTGGCTTCTGAGGTAGCATGCTTCGCGTTTTCCAGTTCTAAGAAGAAATTATCAAGATCGCCTCTGTGGTGTAGCGGGATCAGCAAAATCTGCGAGATTGCCAGATCCAACTTACCAACTGCGCCCAGACACCGACTAACGGAGGGGGTCCCCCGATGATCCGTGTTCTGCTGAACTTTCCTCACCTTGTGTACCCGTCGGTAGGGCGGGATCTTGCTCTCTCGGTAACTTCCGAAGAGTTCAAGTGGTGAAGCTTGAGTGTCTTGGCGAGACGTGGGGATGGGGTGGAGCAGCAGTGGAAAATCTTCACTCTACGTCCGTGGATTGTTCCGAATCCTAAGCGAATATTCGAGCTTATGGATCCGGGGCCTAGATCGTGGATCTGGCCGTAGGGTTGCCTTGCGGGTGTGTCCCTTGCCTTTGCGTTCATTTGCGTCGTACTTGCCGCCTCCTGTGACGGGATCTTGAGAGTTGAGAGCCTCTAGGGTATAACCGACCAAGTAGTAAATTCGGTTAACCCGTCGGATCTGCACGTGTATGGGAAAGCTTACTAGGTTGTAGGAACTGGCCAATGTATTATCCAGTTATCACTACCAACACTAGATTCGCAATTCCCAACCTTCTCCGAGCTCGTACGGCCAATGTAGTTCCGGTTCTTGAGGGCAGGAAGGCACTTGCGTGTTATGGTGCAAATGAGGTTCTGTATTGATATTTAAGCCTATACCTGCCTGGATTTCTATCTTCTATGTCTTTCATCTGCTAAATCCCTTACCAGGCTCGGCTGCATGTCCCTTCTTCCCTTGACCCATCATCCCAGCTGTGTTATCTTCAGATCCACCGGATATATGACGTAATCATCATGGTCACCCTATTATGGGTACACTCATCCGGATCCAGGTCGCTTGGATCCACCTCACTGTAATGGTACACTCGCCGTTGATTTGTGCTCTCCAATCGTCCAACATCATCTTGCAACCGTCTGTGACCTCCATTGTCCCGCGAAAGTTCCAGATCCACTGTATCCCTCATCCCTATACCCTGGATCCAGGTCCCTCCAGGCGGGATCCTTCCTCCTTGGATCCGAACCCGGAAGTATGGGATCCGGGGTACCTCGCGGTGGATTTTGACTCCTCATTAGCCGTGGCTACTAGATCCACCGTCAGAGGGCACCGACCATCCTTCCTTCATAGGATCCACACTCGATCCACTCTTGTATAGTATATCCCATATCCACCTAAGTGAATCCAGGTAAGGGTGGATCCGAGATAAGTCTTGGTGGATCTTGCCTTCCCGTACATCGCTCATACCAGATCCATCGTCATTCCATACGGGGTGCCGCTCGTCATGGCTAATCCACCACAGGCAACTTGCACCCGTGCCAAACAATTGAAATTGTCACTGATTCGGGATAGTGACCCCGCGTCAGGCCCATTCTCTTATTTCTGAGAAAGCACTTCACCACACCTCCCTCCTTGTACCTCAGCTCCATGAGGAAATGCTGGATAAAGTACGGATCACCATGAAAGGCGGCACCTTCATACTAAGCACAGATTGCTTGGAAGATCTGGTAAGAAGTCCTCAAATCCTTTACGAGTCGCACGTGCGTGATGTCCATTGTTTTCATCAGGAACGCTTTCGTCTTCGCCTCTTGGCGGCGTTGCTCGCTAGGGGTTAGCGGTTTAGGCTTGCGTCGAGCCCCGCGCTTTTCAGCACGCTTCGCATCGCGGCGGTTAAGGGACGGCTGGAGGGTTTCTTCTCCTTCGTCGTCGAGTCGCTGTCTCCGGAATCGTCATCAGAGTCGGACGGGGGCTTCAGATCGTCGTCGCTTTCGTCATAGTCGACGGCATCAGAATCAATCTCTTCAGTCGGCTTGGTCTTCGGCGAGTCGTCTATGTCGGACATGTCGCTCCCACTATCATCGCTCTCTTCCTCGGATACACCGTCGTAGTCGGCCTTCGTCACGAAGCCGAGGAGATGCTTGCCGTCGAGGGCTGCGCACACGCGGGCCTTCCAGACATCAAAGTTCTCTGCGCCGATAAGACGCGGGAAGTCGTCGCTTGAGGCTTGGCTTGGGCTCATAACCTGTTACGGTGAGCGGATGGGAACAGACGTGTGGAGTAGACACTTGTGAGGAAAGGGAGAAAAAGAACAGTGAATTGAATAATTAGTGGCGAGGAGGCCAGAGGCCTGTACACTCTGGCGTACACTATACAATAGTATAGTTCAGTCATCACCTTAGAGAGGTCTTAGGTACAACAGGTACAGTGTACCAGGATAGTGAGATGCATTATCCTTGACAATTTGGATTCAGAGTCATTACATCCGGAAGTTTATCAAAAGTCCAAGGTCGCGAAAACGGGGTGCAGTACTGTATTGGTACAATGCAGCTCACAACACCTTGTCTTTGCACGCCATCCAAACGCCAAGTTCCAAAAGGAAACATGGGGAGGGTGTTTCACCCATACCAAAATTTATCGGACTGGATGACCTTATCGGACCTATGTATTGTACACAGTTTATCTCAGATAGGTACGAGGTTTAGGGGAGGGCAAGCCTGATGTGAAATGACGCAAAAGGCCAAAGAGTGGTCAAACAGACTGTTTTATAGACGGCAGGAAACGGCCTGAAACGCCCTCTGGGCTGAGAGAATCACTATTTTGTTTGTCTATGCATTTTTGGCATGAGAGTCACGTGCACATGAGCTAGCAAATTTAACAATGAGGCAGAACCGCCACGATCGTCCGGATAATTTTGCATCTGTCCGGTAAATTAAGGTAGACGACAGTCAGTTATCAGAGCTACTACTGCTTATTGGTTAATTATCTGCCAGTAAAAACGGGCCACTTGTAATTGCGTTAGACTACACGTATCAAATGGTTTGCAGCCTCTCACTTTCAGTCAATCCGTCGCCGACAGCTCACGTTGGCGGTCAGTCTTACTTTTTTCAACGCAACTACGCTGATCTCCCGTACGGGCTTCACGGCCTTCCAAGCCTCCAGGTCGCCTCTGACCCCCCTTCCCTTCCAACGATGTAGCTCAACTAGGAGAGCGCAAGGTTTCGGCCTTGAGGATGCCTGTTCAAATGGGGCCATCGTTATTGCTTATGCTTGGGTTAGAGGCCTTGTAGCGAAGTTTAAGTTTCGTGAACAGCTCAGATCAGCAAGATAGGTGATTGCATACGTGTGTTGAGGTCGACATAGCTTAATGCTGTGAGGAAGGGAGAATGCATTCACATTTAAATGATTGTTCTACTTACTAACCTCCTCAAGAACGTCCTGCGTGTAGCCAGGAGACGGGTCTTGGATTGCAGCTGTCTGGAGCAGCTGACGGTGGCGCTGGAGCTTGGCATTTAGCTCGCCGGTGCAGTGGACCCGCTGGAGGTGCTTGAGGACCGCGCTCGATCCGCGAGAGTTGACGCTGTGTTTGCCTTTCAAGTACGTGAGTACGGCATTTTCGGCGCGCTTCCCCAGCTCCAGAACTCGGTCGCGGTGGTCCGCTGAGGTTTTGCTGAGAACGAAGCGGTCGTCGAGGAACAGCTTCATGTACGCGACTAGCAGCTTGGCCTTCGAGCGCTGCTGCTTCGGTGCTTCGACGTACCAGCGTGGCTCTTGCGCGTACCAGGTAAATCAAGTCGCATGAAGGTAGGTTGCTGATCCTCTACGCTGTTTGTGCTTGGGTTTGCTCACATCTGTGGCGTCTTCATCTTGAATGCTTCTTTTTTGCGTTTCAGCTACAGGATCACCGTTCAGCTTAGCCTCAAGCAGATCCATGCGGGCGTCTTGGCGCTTGGAATTTTCGATAAGGTGTTTAATGACAGAGGCCTGGTGCTCGATGATCTTCTGTTCTTGGCTTGGTTCCATTGGCATGGATGGTGAGGTAGATGCTTCTATGTTGTCTTTACAGGAATGCTGCGCTCCTGCAAGATGCGTCGACCAGGCTAAGAGGTCCGGAAGCGTACGTCCAGCCTGCGTAACATAGGTTTCGAGTCGTTGCACCGCTGGACTGGTGGGATTCAAGACCTTTACGACGGGATAGTGCCTAACGACGCAAGCGGTTAGGACATCCAGAACCTTCCGGTTGATGTTGAAGCTCTCCGTCTCTAGTTGATAGCAAGCTGCGAACAAGACTCGTTGGAACTTGGCAATCGCGTCAAGCGTGTCTGCGTCAAAGCTGGGCAGGTCTTGGAGAGGGACAACGTCTTCTGGTTTGTATCCACTCAATACCTTGGCAATCATGTGGTCTTCTCTACTTGTGTTGAAGATGTAGTTGAACCCTTTGTTTGTGGTGCTTAGGTTCCAAGATCCGCGATCAAAGATCCAGCGCGCGGTCACCTTCTCGCAGCCGTTGGCATGATGGGCCCCACCACGACGGAAAGAGTGCGACGTGAGAGCAGCTGACACACCGGCGGCAGGGGCGACGCGATCAAGCACACGGTTGACATGTGCGTAGTTTGTCGGGGCCGCAGCAGTACGAGGAGGAGGAGGAGCAGGCGTAGCAAGACCAGAGGTCGCCGGTGGTGCGTTCAGGAGTTCCACGAGCGGAACGTCAGGTGATAGTGTGGTCGGCGTTTGCTGCACTTGGTCGGGAAGGTTCCCGATGAGAGCTGGGCACGGTGCTGCTTGGGCGGGAGGGCGAGAGCAACAGCGAGCAAGGGGCACGTTGCGAAGTCAGCGTCGGGGAAGAGAGACAAACCTTGTTCTTCCGACGTCTTCACACGGACCAAGCGAAGGAAGAAGACACGAGCGGCATCTATAGAGATGTTCCGCTTCTTGATCATCGACAGGTCCGAAGCTCGCCCGAACAGATAACAGAGCAGACACAGAACAGAGCAATGTGCACCGGAGGCCGCAAATTCATTTGTGAGGGCGGCAACAGGCAAAGGGGGCCACTAATGAGAGCACATACAGTCAACGTGGACGTTACCCATTGACCACCTTTATTAGCCAATAAAGGCGAGCAGCCAACTATTGCTTGGTATCAGCCAATAGGCAGTTGGCACCTGTCTTCGTATAGACACGCACCAATGCGTGGCTGTAGAGGCGCCGACGGGGGCCAAAACAGCTCATTCTCCTTTTTTCAGCGGCTACTGAGCAGAGCTCCGACCTCTACCACCACAGTGCCGTAGCTCAAGGAAGAGCCAGGGGTTCGCCCCTGAGGTGCCCGTTCAAGTCGGGCCGGCGCTATCCTTTGGGATTCGGTGGGGGTCTGATGCTTGTGATGCTGAAGCAGGACGACGCTAGGACTGAACGACGGTGTCGCTGGGGAACGCTGCTGCCACTTACAGACGCTTGTGGTTACGTGTGATGCTGCTGCGGGTACGCTCCATGTGGTTTGGAGTGTGCTGTGTTGTGGGTTTGCGTTTTGCGTGGGATGTTCGTGTGTTCTACGTGCTGCGTGACATGTACGTGCTGCTGGAGCGAGATGGCGCTGGACTACGCTGGCACGGATGGACGGCGAAAGGCGCTAGAGCTGAGGCACGGCGCCGTCGCTGTTTGGTGAGCTGCTGCTGTTGCTGCTGCTGGGCGACGCTGGAGCGAGTTCATGATGCTGGCCACGGCCGATGCTACAGCTGCATGTGTCAAAGCGTGTGTGTATACAGTGTACTTAACAAACGCAATATGTATTTGCTTGGTTTGAAACTTACACGTGGCCTGCTACTGCGAGGATGTTCTTGTGTGTCAATTGGTGCAGGATTGACAATTCTTCCAATCGCAAGCAGCCGCTTGTACGCAGCGATGTGCTTGTCCAAGATACCATCCTTGTGGAGTGGGCGCAGCGCGCGCAGGACGCTTCCAGATCCCTTCGCGTTTGTGCCACGCGCCTTCAAGAAGGCAATCACGGCTTCTTCCGCGCGGCGACCGGCGCCGAGGACTTGGTATCGGTAGTCCTTCGCCTTCGTGTCCAGCTTGACACCTTGCTCGAGGAATACTTTCATAAAAGCGACGACGTGGCGCGACTCTGACTTTTTCTGGCGGTCGGCAGAACTCCAAACGGGTAGCACCTTCGTGTACCACTCGTACCATGTGGTCGACAGGTGCGTCACTTGCTTCTTCCTGCGTTTAGGCTTGGGATCTTGATCTGACGTTGCGTCCGTTTGTTCACGCAGCACCTGTGTAGCTTGTGTGCTTGGACTATTTAGTATAGCAGCTTCGACGATTGTCAAGCGAGCGCTCAACGTGCGATTAAGCGCGATAAGCTTTTAATGACAGCGCCGTGATGACATCCTCTGCATCCTCTTGCATCATCTTGTTGCTTGTTGTTGCGATCAAAGGTTGTCGACGGTGATCTGTTCAGGGCCGATGACCAGGCCATCATGTCGGCATGAGAAATTCCAGACGTGTCCAAGCTCTCCTCCACGCGAAGCACGATCGGCGCAGAAGGAGACAGCGCCTTCAACAGAGGGTAGTACTTGACCAGGTAAGCGGTAAGTACAGCAAGAACTTTACCACTAACGTTGAACCGGGGGTCTTTCAATCCCGAGCATGAACTGTACAGGATGTCTTGTAGGCGCGCGAGTTGCTCCTGCGTGGAGTGATCCAAGACCTCAACGTCGAATGCTTATGCTTATACTTAAAAATAAAAATAAGAATAAACACTTCTGGATGATGTACCTTATCTTCGTCAGCCCCACCAGTCCGAGCCACACTGCTATCCCTGGTTGGCTCTTCATCCAGCATAACCGGGATTCTCTCCATAGTGACATCGTCCACTTGGAGATATTGTTTCGTTGAAGCTGTGTCAACATAAACACTTTTGGCACATCGTCGACACTCCACCCGCTCAGTACACGCGCGACCTTGCGGTCCTCCTGCGGTGTGTTGAACACATACGCGAAGCCTTTGTTTACCTTGCTCATGTCCCAGGCGCCCCGGTCGAAGATCCACTGTGGAGCAAGCTTCTCGTCCGCATTCGCATGTTGAGCGTCGCCGCGACGGAAGGAGTGCGAAGAGAGGGCTTCTGACGCCCCAGCAGGGTTGAGACGCGCTTGAGGAGGCGGTTCACGTATGCTTGGACTCCATCTTTCCTCGGGCGTAGTCTCCCTTGGTCGGGACGGCGTCGACAAGCTTGGGCCTGGAACCGCTGAGGGTGCTGC
>NW_003303668.1:109620-111184 GCF_000142945.1 Phytophthora infestans T30-4 | reverse complement strand
CGTCAGCTGAAACTGACACGTGCTGCTTTTTGAATGTACCCCAGGTCCGACGATCGGCCCGAAAGCAGTGCCACATCGGGCACGCGAGTGCAGAATCCTGGTAGTCGGCTTTCACGCGAGCGTTGCTGTAGACATATTGTGTAAGTGCATGCAGGTCCTCCTTTGTACAAGGAGGCGCCTAGTTAACAATACCTCCTTTCTCTGTTTTCGGGACAGTGCTTATCTAGAGTTTTACTTTGCTTCAGTAGCTGAAGCTCCGTAGGCACCCTTAGATGAGGATACAGATCAAATAGCCAAAGCTTTTACATATCTATAATACGAAACGGCAGTGTTGCGTGCAAGTTTGCCTTTCTTACCTTCGTTAGTAGCCAGATAGAACCCAAAGCGGTCCATTATTGAGGCGAAGCGCTTGCCAGTCGTGTCAGACGCAATGCTAGCCTGCACATACTCTAGGCTTACCATCTCCTCTTCCAGCATACGCTTGAAAGCGCATACCGCGGTGGTACGCGCTTTCTGCGTGTTTGCTGGCACGAACGATGCCAGGCTCATGTCTGCTTCGTCTGCTTTCCAACTGTGCACTCCTAGCCACTAAGACTTTTGTGCTGCCTTAGGCTGGCGACTTGCCTAACATAGGATAGTACCTAGAGACCGGAAGTGTCAAAATCTGCCAGCAATGCCCTAACAACTTGACATTTGTATTGACATATTCATATTTTGTCATTGGTTCCGACAAATATTTGTCGGAAGCTGTCGGAGCCGGAGCCCTAACCTTAGATTATATGATTGGCGGAAATGTTCAAATAAAGGGTTGTGGTTGGTTTAAAAAGTGTTGCTTCCTGTACAATTACAATCTCACCTAACTATCGGTCGGAAAGACGTGTATATTCATCCATATATTTCGTTTTGCACATGTCTGTCTATCCATGCATCAGCAACCAGGTAGACAGCTACTTGTGTGATTAGTGTTCTTCAGTGTTACGACTGAGACGGCCCAGTCCGTTCAAGGCGGCGACACGGTAAGCTTCCGCTAGCGTTGGATAGTTAAACACAGCGTCGCGGAAGTAGGTCAGAGAGCAGCCCATGGCCATTGCTACCTGTCCAATGTGAATAATCTCCGTAGCTCCCTCTCCGATGGCGTGGACACCGAACACCTTGAGTGTGTCAGGATCGAATAGGATCTTCAAAGTGCCACCAGCCATGGCCCCCATCATCTGGCCTTTTGCAAGTTCCGAGTACTTGGCAATTCCAATCTCGTAGTTGACGCAATCCTTCGTGAGTTGCTGCTCCGTTTGGCCCACCATAGAGATCTCTGGGATTGTGTAGATGCCGTATGGATAGTTGCCGTTCTCCAATTGACTCGTGGCAGCGAGTTCCTCGTCCGGATTCCACATGTGGCACGACGCCAGACGACCTTGTTCCATGCTTGTGGAGGCAAGTGCTGGGGCACCAATGCAGTCGCCAGCAGCGTAGCTGGAAAGATAAGCCAACAGAAGAATGGGTAAGACTACCGCGACCATCTGACAAATAAAGGGGTGCCCAACACCTACATGTGAGGCTGGTCAGT
>NW_003303668.1:106326-109123 GCF_000142945.1 Phytophthora infestans T30-4 | reverse complement strand
CAAAACGTCTCCGTCTCCTCGGTCGTCTCGGTTGTCGGCTTGCTCGATCCCGTGCCCGCGCCACTCGTACAGTCAGATGACACAGCGTAGCCACAGCGTAGCCACCGCGTTCAGCCACACTGCGGGTCACGTCGCCACTCACGGCTTCGCGTGCCAAGGCTCTCATGTGGTGTAGTAGAACACACAAATACCGTCAGATGTGGATTCCTTACACAAAACACAACGAATCGCCGAGTTAGGTCGGCGGTTGTATGGCCTGCGCAGAGGGTGGTCCCCTCGCGGTCCGGCCTTTCCGGGACAGACGAGTGGCTCGCTTCCACTCGGTTCCGACTAACAAGGTCAGATCACTTCCGAGGCTCCGCCGAGTTTGGTTCGGCTGAGCTCGTTCACAACCCTGTGCCCTCCACCAAAGGATGGACGACGGCGCGCGAGCGCTTTTACAGGTCACCGAGCGCAGAGGCTGCTCAGCTAGAAGTGTTACGGCACCCGGGCTATCCGACGTACCGGCCCGCTGAGTATGCGGGACTTTCTTTCGCGCGTAGCGAGACTTTGTCCTACCCGGACCGACCTAATCTCTTGGCGCTACCAGTCAATACCCTACAAGCTATGCCTCTCGAGTATTGACGGCAGGCATAATCCAGCCCTATGCAGGGACTTACCGGAAAAGTGTACACGTGTCTTGGACTAGGAAAATTCTGCTCTGTTATCTTCTGGGAGCCTTTTCGGCTCCTCCTATTTAATCCTATGCTTCTCATACAAATATCTAGTGAAATGTAGTCGTTTCGGATCTCTACCGACTCTTCAGGCGGCCGTTGAGCTCAGCGGCTATCCGGATAGCATATCCGGACAGATCGCCGAGTACTTACCGTGATCCTTGGCTCCTAAGCTCTGGGTTATCAGACCGAGCCGATTCTTGACCTAAAGTAGGTCGGCGTATGGTCGAATCTGGAAATCCCTACACCACACGAAGCCTTTGTTTACCTTGCTCATGTCCCAGGCGCCCCGGTCGAAGATCCACTGTGGAGCAAGCTTCTCGTCCGCGTTCGCATGTTGAGCGCCGCCGCGACAGAAGGAGTGCGAAGAGAGGGCTTCTGACGCTCCAGCGGGGTTTGAGACGCGCTTGAGAAGGCGGTTCACGTACGCTTGGACTCCATCTTCCCCGCGCGTAGTCTCCCTTGGTCGGGACGGCGTCGACAAGCTTGGGCCTGGAACCGCTGAGGGTGCTGCAGCAGCGGCAGCGTCTAGCAGACTTGGAGCGGGTGGTGTGCCGGCAGGCACGGACGAGCATGGGCCTGCGAGTGCAACCCTCAAAGAGGCCGGGTCCGCTTCCAGTAATTCTGCTAGCGGAAGTCCGGTGGCGCTGGCGGTGGCTTCAACGGGAACAAGGTCTGGTAGCTGGCTGAGCAGCGAGCCGCATGGTGCATCCTGCGTTGCCAGCGCCACAGCCAACGCGTGGATTGGGCAAGTCAGGAAGTCCGTCTTGTCTGGCACGAGCGTTAGTCCCTGCCCCTCGGCGGTCTTGACGCGCAACAGACGCACCGTCAGCTGAAACTGACACGTGCTGCTTTTTGATGTACCCCAGGTCCAAAGATCGCCCGAAGCAGTGCCACATCAGGCACGCGAGTGCTGCATCCTGATAGTCGGCTTTCACGCGAGCGTTGCTGTAGACATACTGTGTACGTGCATGCAGGTCCTCCTTTGTACAAGGAGGCGCCTTGTTAATATTACCTCGTTTCTCTTTTTTAGACAGTGCTTATCTAGAGTTTTACTTTGCTTTAGTAGCTGAAGCTCCGTAGGCACCCTTAGATGAGGATACAGATCAAATAGCCAAAGCTTTACATTTCTATAATACGAAACGGCAGTGTTGCGTGCAAGTTTGCCTTTCTTACCTTCGTTTGTAGCCAGATAGAACCCAAAGCGGTCCATTATTGAGGCGAAGCGCTTGCCAGTCGTGTCAGACGCAATGCTAGCCTGCACAACCTCTAGGCTTACCATCTCCTCTTCCAGCATACGCTTGAAAGCGCTTACCGCGGTGGTACGCGCTTTCTGCGTGTTTGCTGGCACGAACGATGCCAGGCTCATGTCTGCTTCGTCTTCTTTCCAACTGTGCACTCCTAGCCACTAAGACTTTTGTGCTGCCTTAGGCTGGCGACTTGCCTAACATTGGATAGCACCTAGAGACCAGAAGTGTCAAAATCTGCCAGCAATGTCCTAACAACTTGACATTTGTATTGACATATTCATATTTTGTCATTGGTTCCGACAAATATTTGTCGGAAGCTGTCGGAAACGGAGCCCTAACCCTAGATTTTATGATTGGCGGAAATGTTCAAATAAAGGGTTGTGATTAGTCTAAAAAATGTTGCTTGCTGAACAATTACAATATCACCAGACTATCGGTCGGAAAAACGTGTATATTTATCCACATATATTTTTAACACCTATTCCGTCCAGGAAGGTTCTCTTCGGCAGGTCGGTGGGGATTTTTGTATCTTTTTGAAATTCCTCCTGGATCGACTAAAAGGACCCTAATTTACCACAAGGTATCATTGAAAAGCCAAGAGGTTAAGGTTTTTCGCCAACCACGGATCGCTGAGAATTATTCAGCTACTGCTGAGAAATATTGCAATATCTGCTAGGTGGGATGTC
Organism: Phytophthora infestans T30-4; assembly: GCF_000142945.1. Lineage (NCBI taxonomy): Eukaryota > Oomycota > Peronosporomycetes > Peronosporales > Peronosporaceae > Phytophthora > Phytophthora infestans. Next base: position 106,474 of record NW_003303668.1, on the reverse strand, counting down.
AAAACAAGGATGGTGGGATATGGGGCTCTTGAAAAGAATATCCTTCTTGACTTAACTAAATTTGGAAAATCTCTAAAACGGATGCTGTTCCATCTTTTAGGAATCGTACGACCTACCGCTGATCTAACGTTAATTAAAAAAATTGAAG
>NW_003303668.1:104373-105950 GCF_000142945.1 Phytophthora infestans T30-4 | reverse complement strand
AAGGCCTCGCTCTGGAAGTCCCGTCGTCGGACTCGGCGGATTTAGGGTTCGTCACCTTCAGCTGAGTTCTGCTACTCAGCCCGCTGTCTCTGCTCGCTCTGAAGACGACGATGATGCTTCGAGCGAAGCTGAATTCGAGTTTGAGTTGCCTGAGCCGCCCGCCGACACCGTTCCTGCGGTTGCTTCGACGACTTCGGCGGGTTCTTCGTCTTCTGGTCCTCCGGTGACTTCGTCAGTCACGCGTCTGACGACGAGGTATTAGGGCCTGGTGATGGTTCCGTACCGTCCACCGGCTCGACAAATCCTGCCGCTGGGTCGCTCTTGGATCCCATTTCCTTATCAGAGAACTCGGCTGGCAGTCCTTCAGGTTCCGACTCAGCGACCGCAGATGCTCGTCGTTCTGCCCAAGCGAGAAGCCTTCATGCGGCAATCTTCGGCTCTGACGACGAGATGAGTGATGAGTCCTTGCCGCCGAGTGATCGCCACTCCTCGCGGCCTTCATCGAAGGATTCTGGTGACGGGACGAGTTCTGCCTCTGCGCCGGCTTCGGGAAAGCAGCAGCATCGCAAACGTCGTGCCTCGTCGAGTCCTACCGGTCATCGGTCGAAGCGATCCAAGAAGCACAAGAAGCACAAGAAGCATCACAAGACGCACCGACACCACAAGCATCGGCAGCTTCCGTCGACTCCTGATCCAGCTCCGGCTCAATCCATTCCGGCTGCTCCTTCGCCGAGTAGGCTCCCGGTTGTATCGATTCTCTCTCAGCCGAGTTCGACTGCCTCACGTCCGGCTTTGGTCGCACTACCCAGCGCTCTTACACTCCCGCTGGCGACGTTACGGACTCGAGCCTCGCAAGCGGTGTCCAAGGATTGTCGCTTGACTCTTCACATGGCTCAACTCCGCGAGGTACCATTCATGCATTTCGGCTCAGCCCGTTGTTGGAATGCATTATTGGATACACTGAGCGGAGGGGTGCAGATGGAGCTCGTAGGAGGCAAGAGTCGTGTGCCACCTACGCCGTGTTCTCTTGACGGCATTCGAGCTTTCATGGCCGTTTTCGATCCGAGCCATCCTTGTCTGCGTCTTCGGCGGATGCTCCCTGAGCTTCCTTTCTTCTTTTCTCCGTCGATACTGGAGGAAGCTCGGCGGTGTTTGGCTTCTCAGACCCGACCTCGAACTTTGATGCAAGTTCTTGGAGATATGTGGGTGAAGCTTCGTGGCGACAGTCCCTTGGACTCGGCGGGAAGGCCCATCCAGACAGATGGCCACATGACCAGTTACTTCGTAGCTCTCTATGAGCGTCGTCATTGGATCGTCGAGTCGAGTGTGTTGATGGGTCTCCATCCTGACGTCAACCCGGCTGCCACGCCCGCTCAGCTTGCTGATGTGTATGAGCTGTGGCTGGTGTACAAGCGTGAACGCAAACGTCGTAGTGACACTCTGCGATTTTTATTTGTCGCTGTCTACGATCAGCTTTACCCATGAGCCTGATCTTTGGAGCTTCCTGGTTGATAGGAAAGCGGACTTGACAGGGTAGCGAGTGTGCTTGTCCAGTCGTTTGTTGTGTCGGTTATAGG
>NW_003303668.1:99968-101335 GCF_000142945.1 Phytophthora infestans T30-4 | reverse complement strand
CCACCTAAGTGAATCCAGGTAAGGGTGGATCCGAGATAAGTCTTGGTGGATCTTGCCTTCCCGTACATCGCTCATACCAGATCCATCGTCATTCCATACGGGGTGCCGCTCGTCATGGCTAATCCACCACAGGCAACTTGCACCCGTGCCAAACAATTGAAATTGTCACTGATTCGGGATAGTGACCCCGCGTCAGGCCCATTCTCTTATTTCTGAGAAAGCACTTCACCACACCTCCCTCCTTGTACCTCAGCTCCATGAGGAAATGCTGGATAAAGTACGGATCACCATGAAAGGCGGCACCTTCATACTAAGCACAGATTGCTTGGAAGATCTGGTAAGAAGTCCTCAAATCCTTTACGAGTCGCACGTGCGTGATGTCCATTGTTTTCATCAGGAACGCTTTCGTCTTCGCCTCTTGGCGGCGTTGCTCGCTAGGGGTTAGCGGTTTAGGCTTGCGTCGAGCCCCGCGCTTTTCAGCACGCTTCGCATCGCGGCGGTTAAGGGACGGCTGGAGGGTTTCTTCTCCTTCGTCGTCGAGTCGCTGTCTCCGGAATCGTCATCAGAGTCGGACGGGGGCTTCAGATCGTCGTCGCTTTCGTCATAGTCGACGGCATCAGAATCAATCTCTTCAGTCGGCTTGGTCTTCGGCGAGTCGTCTATGTCGGACATGTCGCTCCCACTATCATCGCTCTCTTCCTCGGATACACCGTCGTAGTCGGCCTTCGTCACGAAGCCGAGGAGATGCTTGCCGTCGAGGGCTGCGCACACGCGGGCCTTCCAGACATCAAAGTTCTCTGCGCCGATAAGACGCGGGAAGTCGTCGCTTGAGGCTTGGCTTGGGCTCATAACCTGTTACGGTGAGCGGATGGGAACAGACGTGTGGAGTAGACACTTGTGAGGAAAGGAAAAAAAAAGAACAGTGAATTGAATAATTAGTGGCGAGGAGGCCAGAGGCCTGTACACTCTGGCGTACACTATACAATAGTATAGTTCAGTCATCACCTTAGAGAGGTCTTAGGTACAACAGGGACAGTGTACCAGGATAGTGAGATGCATTATCCTTGACAATTTGGATTTCAGAGTCATTACATCCGGAAGTTTATCAACACGTCCAAGGTCGCGAAGACGGGGGGGCAGTACTGTAATTGGTACAATGCAGCTCACAACACCTTGTCTTTGCACCGCCATCCCAAACGCCAAGGTTCCAAGAGGGAAGACATGGGGGGAGGGGTGTTTCCACTCCATTACCAAAAATTTATCCGGACTGGGAATGAGACTTTATTCGGAACCTTATTGTATTGGTACACCAGGTTAAATCTCCAGAATAGGGGTACCGAAGGGTTAAGGGGGGAGGGGCCAAGGCC
>NW_003303668.1:34227-99088 GCF_000142945.1 Phytophthora infestans T30-4 | reverse complement strand
GGTGTCGCAGCAGTGGAAAATCTTCACTCTGCGTCCGTGGCAGTAAGCGGTATCCTAAGCGAATATTCGAGCTTATGGATCCCGTGGCCGGAGATCGTGGATCTGGCCGTGGGGTTGCCTTGCGGGTGTGTTCCCTTGCCTTTGTGCTGTCCTTTAAGTCGTACTTGCCGCCTCCTGTGACGGGATCTTGAGAGTTGAGAACCTCTAGGGTGTAACCGACCAAGTAGTAAATTCGGTTAACCTGTCGGATCTGCACGAGTAAAGGAAAAGCTCACTAGGTTGTAGGATCTGGCCAATGTATTATCCAGTTATCACTACCAACACTAGATTCGCAATTCCCAACCTTCTCGGAGCTCGTACGGCCAATGTAGTTCCGGTTCTTGAGGGCAGGAAGGCACTTGCGTGTCACTGTGCAAATTGGAGTCTGTATTGATATTTAAGCCTATACCTGCCTGGGTTTCTACCTTCTATGTCTTTCATCTGCTAAATCCCTTACCAGGCTCGGCTGCATGTCCCTTCTTCCCTTGACCCATCATCCCAGCTGTGTTATCTTCAGATCCACCGGATATATGACGTAATCATCATGGTCACCCTATTATGGGTACACTCATCCGGATCCAGGTCGCTTGGATCCACCTCACTGTAATGGTACACTCGCCGTGGATCCGAGCTCTCCAATCATCCAACATCATCTCGCAACCGTCTGTGATCTCCGTTGTCCCACGAAAGTTCGAGATCCACTGTATCCCTCATCCCTATACCCTGGATCCAGGTCCCTCCAGGCGGGATCCTCCCTCCTTGGATACGAACTCAGAAGTATGGGATCCGGGGTACCTCGCGGTGGATCTTGACTCTTCATTAGCCGTGGCTACTAGATCCACCGTCAGAGGGCACCGACCATCCTTCCTTCATAGGATCCACACTCGATCCACTCTTGTATAGTATATCCCATATCCATCTTAGTGAATCCAGGTAAGGGTGGATCCGAGGTAAGTCTTGGTGGATCTTGCCTTCTCGTACATCGCTCATATCAGATCCATCGTCATTCCATACGGGGTGCTGCTCGCCATGGCTAATCCACCACAGGCAACTTGCACCCGTGCCAAACAACCCAAATCCTCTATAATCACTTGAAATTGTCACTGATTCGGGATAGTGACCCCGCGTCAGGACCATTCTCTTATTTCTGAGAAAGCACTTCACCACAAAGACACGAGCGGCATCTATAGAGATGTTCCGCTTCTTGATCATCGACAGGTCCGAAGCTCGCCCGAACAGATAACAGAGCAGACACAGAACAGAGCAATGTGCACCGGAGGCCGCAAATTCATTTGTGAGGGCGGCAACAGGCAAAGGGGGCCACTAATGAGAGCACATACAGTCAACGTGGACGTTACCCATTGACCACCTTTATTAGCCAATAAAGGCGAGCAGCCAACTATTGCTTGGTATCAGCCAATAGGCAGTTGGCACCTGTCTTCGTATAGACACGCACCAATGCGTGGCTGTAGAGGCGCCGACGGGGGCCAAAACAGCTCATTCTCCTTTTTTCAGCGGCTACTGAGCAGAGCTCCGACCTCTACCACCACAGTGCCGTAGCTCAAGGAAGAGCCAGGGGTTCGCCCCTGAGGTGCCCGTTCAAGTCGGGCCGGCGCTATCCTTTGGGATTCGGTGGGGGTCTGATGCTTGTGATGCTGAAGCAGGACGACGCTAGGACTGAACGACGGTGTCGCTGGGGAACGCTGCTGCCACTTACAGACGCTTGTGGTTACGTGTGATGCTGCTGCGGGTACGCTCCATGTGGTTTGGAGTGTGCTGTGTTGTGGGTTTGCGTTTTGCGTGGGATGTTCGTGTGTTCTACGTGCTGCGTGACATGTACGTGCTGCTGGAGCGAGATGGCGCTGGACTACGCTGGCACGGATGGACGGCGAAAGGCGCTAGAGCTGAGGCACGGCGCCGTCGCTGTTTGGTGAGCTGCTGCTGTTGCTGCTGCTGGGCGACGCTGGAGCGAGTTCATGATGCTGGCCACGGCCGATGCTACAGCTGCATGTGTCAAAGCGTGTGTGTATACAGTGTACTAACAAACGCAATATGTATTTGCTTGGTTTGAAACTTACACGTGGCCTGCTACTGCGAGGATGTCTTGTGTGTCAATTGGTGCAGGATTGACAATTCTTCCAATCGCAAGCAGCCGCTTGTACGCAGCGATGTGCTTGTCCAAGATACCATCCTTGTGGAGTGGGCGCAGCGCGCGCAGGACGCTTCCAGATCCCTTCGCGTTTGTGCCACGCGCCTTCAAGAAGGCAATCACGGCTTCTTCCGCGCGGCGACCGGCGCCGAGGACTTGGTATCGGTAGTCCTTCGCCTTCGTGTCCAGCTTGACACCTTGCTCGAGGAATACTTTCATAAAAGCGACGACGTGGCGCGACTCTGACTTTTTCTGGCGGTCGGCAGAACTCCAAACGGGTAGCACCTTCGTGTACCACTCGTACCATGTGGTCGACAGGTGCGTCACTTGCTTCTTCCTGCGTTTAGGCTTGGGATCTTGATCTGACGTTGCGTCCGTTTGTTCACGCAGCACCTGTGTAGCTTGTGTGCTTGGACTATTTAGTATAGCAGCTTCGACGATTGTCAAGCGAGCGCTCAACGTGCGATTAAGCGCGATAAGCTTTTAATGACAGCGCCGTGATGACATCCTCTGCATCCTCTTGCATCATCTTGTTGCTTGTTGTTGCGATCAAAGGTTGTCGACGGTGATCTGTTCAGGGCCGATGACCAGGCCATCATGTCGGCATGAGAAATTCCAGACGTGTCCAAGCTCTCCTCCACGCGAAGCACGATCGGCGCAGAAGGAGACAGCGCCTTCAACAGAGGGTAGTACTTGACCAGGTAAGCGGTAAGTACAGCAAGAACTTTACCACTAACGTTGAACCGGGGGTCTTTCAATCCCGAGCATGAACTGTACAGGATGTCTTGTAGGCGCGCGAGTTGCTCCTGCGTGGAGTGATCCAAGACCTCAACGTCGAATGCTTATGCTTATACTTAAAAATAAAAATAAGAATAAACACTTCTGGATGATGTACCTTATCTTCGTCAGCCCCACCAGTCCGAGCCACACTGCTATCCCTGGTTGGCTCTTCATCCAGCATAACCGGGATTCTCTCCATAGTGACATCGTCCACTTGGAGATATTGTTTCGTTGAAGCTGTGTCAACATAAACACTTTTGGCACATCGTCGACACTCCACCCGCTCAGTACACGCGCGACCTTGCGGTCCTCCTGCGGTGTGTTGAACACATACGCGAAGCCTTTGTTTACCTTGCTCATGTCCCAGGCGCCCCGGTCGAAGATCCACTGTGGAGCAAGCTTCTCGTCCGCATTCGCATGTTGAGCGTCGCCGCGACGGAAGGAGTGCGAAGAGAGGGCTTCTGACGCCCCAGCAGGGTTTGAGACGCGCTTGAGGAGGCGGTTCACGTATGCTTGGACTCCATCTTCCCCGGGCGTAGTCTCCCTTGGTCGGGACGGCGTCGACAAGCTTGGGCCTGGAACCGCTGAGGGTGCTGCAACAGCGGCAGCGTCTGGCAGACTTGGTGCGGGTGGTGTGCCAGCAGGCACGGACGAGCATGGGCCTGCGAGTGCAGCCATCAAAGAGACCGGGTCCGCTTCCAGTAAATCTGCTAGCGGCAGTCCGGGGGCGCTGGTGGTGGCTTCAACGGGAACAAGGTCTGGTAGCTGGCTGAGCAGCGAGCCGCATGGTGCATCCTGCGTTGCCAGCGCCACAGCCAACGCGTGGATTGGGCAAGTCAGGAAGTCCGTCTTGTCTGGCACGAGCGTTAGTCCCTGCATCTCGGCGGTCTTAACGCGCAGCAGACGCACGTAGAAGACACCGTCAGCTGAAACTGACACGTGCTGCTTTTTGATGTACCCCAGGTCCGACGATCGCCCGAAGCAGTGCCACATCGGGCACGCGAGTGCAGAATCCTGGTAGTCGGCTTTCACGCGAGCGTTGCTGTAGACATATTGTGTAAGTGCATGCAGGTCCTCCTTTGTACAAGGAGGCGCCTAGTTAACAATACCTCCTTTCTCTGTTTTCGGACAGTGCTTATCTAGAGTTTTACTTTGCTTCAGTAGCTGAAGCTCCGTAGGCACCCTTAGATGAGGATACAGATCAAATAGCCAAAGCTTTACATATCTATAATACGAAACGGCAGTGTTGCGTGCAAGTTTGCCTTTCTTACCTTCGTTAGTAGCCAGATAGAACCCAAAGCGGTCCATTATTGAGGCGAAGCGCTTGCCAGTCGTGTCAGACGCAATGCTAGCCTGCACATACTCTAGGCTTACCATCTCCTCTTCCAGCATACGCTTGAAAGCGCATACCGCGGTGGTACGCGCTTTCTGCGTGTTTGCTGGCACGAACGATGCCAGGCTCATGTCTGCTTCGTCTGCTTTCCAACTGTGCACTCCTAGCCACTAAGACTTTTGTGCTGCCTTAGGCTGGCGACTTGCCTAACATAGGATAGTACCTAGAGACCGGAAGTGTCAGCAATGCCCTAACAACTTGACATTTGTATTGACATATTCATATTTTGTCATTGGTTCCGACAAATATTTGTCGGAAGCTGTCGGAGCCGGAGCCCTAACCTTAGATTATATGATTGGCGGAAATGTTCAAATAAAGATTTGTGGTTGGTTTAAAAAGTGTTGCTTCCTGTACAATTACAATCTCACCTAACTATCGGTCGGAAAGACGTGTATATTCATCCATATATTTCGTTTTGCACATGTCTGTCTATCCATGCATCAGCAACCAGGTAGACAGCTACTTGTGTGATTAGTGTTCTTCAGTGTTACGACTGAGACGGCCCAGTCCGTTCAAGGCGGCGACACGGTAAGCTTCCGCTAGCGTTGGATAGTTAAACACAGCGTCGCGGAAGTAGGTCAGAGAGCAGCCCATGGCCATTGCTACCTGTCCAATGTGAATAATCTCCGTAGCTCCCTCTCCGATGGCGTGGACACCGAACACCTTGAGTGTGTCAGGATCGAATAGGATCTTCAAAGTGCCACCAGCCATGGCCCCCATCATCTGGCCTTTTGCAAGTTCCGAGTACTTGGCAATTCCAATCTCGTAGTTGACGCAATCCTTCGTGAGTTGCTGCTCCGTTTGGCCCACCATAGAGATCTCTGGGATTGTGTAGATGCCGTATGGATAGTTGCCGTTCTCCAATTGACTCGTGGCAGCGAGTTCCTCGTCCGGATTCCACATGTGGCACGACGCCAGACGACCTTGTTCCATGCTTGTGGAGGCAAGTGCTGGGGCACCAATGCAGTCGCCAGCAGCGTAGCTGGAAAGATAAGCCAACAGAAGAATGGGTAAGACTACCGCGACCACCTGACAAATAAAGGGGTGCCCAACACCTACATGTGAGGCTGGTCAGTCTGGTAATTCTTGTTGACGTTGATGAGGCCGCGATGGTTGCGCGAGAGTCCCACCGCTTCGAGATTCAGTCCGTCCGTGGCCGCCTGACGGCCCACCGTGTACAATAGCGCGTCGGCACTAAGTGCCTTGCCGCTGTTGAAGAATACCTTCACGCGCTTGTCCGTCGTCTGAAAACTCAGCTACCATGTTAGAAAGCGGTTTCAATCCACGTATTGCAGCGTCCTCGACAATTTACCTCAACTTTCTTAACAGTCTCGCCCAGTAGGAACCGTGCTCCGTTGCTCTGCATCTCATACGTGAGGTTGCTGATGATCTCGCGGTCGCAGAAGGACAGTATCTGTGTACAACAATCCACTTAGTATCGCCCTTTCCCTTTATTGTACTTGAAAACACTCACGTCTGGCCGTCCATCCACGACTGTGACTGTGTGGCCAGGCACGACATTGACCATGGATGCGTATTCCATGCCGATGACACCAGCGCCCAAGACGATAAGCGAACGTGGCAGCTGGTGCATGTCGCGACTGAGGATCTGGTCACTATCGATGACAACCTTACCATCGATAGGGATAAGCGGGTTGTGTGCAGGTCTCGTACCGCATGCGATGAGGAATTTATCGGCCTTGATACGAGAGAGTGAGTCCACATTGCTGCGACCTGTGACTGAGCTGTTCTTCTTCTTGTCGTCCTCATCTCGGACGATGGAGATCTCGTGCTCGTTTTCGAAGCGCGCAAAACCTGGCACAACGTCCACTCTCGCAGCTTTCAGCTGAGCGCGCACCACGTCCTCTTCGGAGCTCACGACTCGCTGCACACGATACAAAATATCCTCGATTGTCACGGTCTTCATACTGTAGGATTTGCCATAGAAACCATGGTGACGATAGCCTGAGAGATGCAGCACAGCCTCACGAAACGTCTTGGACGGGATCGTGCCCGTGTGAACACACACACCACCCAGTCGTGTCTTCTTGTCCACAATGGCAACACGTTTACCCTGTTTGGCAGACTCGAGTGCGCACTGCGTGGCGGATGGTCCACTACCGATCACCACTAGGTCGTAGGCCGCTACCTGCGGCTTGAGCGTCGAACACAGACGCCCACGCAGCAGCGGGGTCGAGCGCGTCGCCGCGGTCCAGAGCCCCACCATTGCCATGAGTCAGCAGTCGGGACGTGTGAGCCCCATGTTTGCTAAACTCATATGATTGGTTGAAATGCGGCGCCAGCTGAGGCTGTGTGTGATGTGGCCCACACAGTGTATGACCTCAGGCAATATTACAAGATGGCGCGTAACGAGGAGAAGGCGCAGTCGCTGCTGAACCGATGGACGTCCATGAAGCAGGACTTCGCGGACACCTTCAAGAAGTGAGCTTCAATGAATGCATACGAACCTAGGTTTGTGCTGTGCCTGACACTGGTGTTGTTTGCTTTTCACTGCCAGTCGGAGGCCGTATTTGGCCTCGCAGTGTGACACCCTCAAGGATGCTGAGCGCTGGAGACGCCAGATTATCCGCGAGATCTCTAAGAAGGTGGCAGATATTCAAAATGGTGCGTATTGCAGTCATGAATGCCCGTATACATCTGGTCTAACTGTTATGTCGATTTGGAACTACCAGCCGGCTCAAGCGAGCACGTGATCCGAGACCTGAACGATGAGATCAACAAGCGCATCCGTGAGAAGCGCCATTGGGAGCGGAGAATCGCGCAACTAGGAGGTCCAGACTATTCCAAGTCGCAGCCACAGTCCTACGATGCAGATGGCACTCCTGTGAGTTCGGTTGGAGGATACAAATACTTCGGCGCCGCTAAGAACCTCCCAGGCGTACGCGAACTCTTCCAGAAGGAGGACGTCGAGCCTCGAAAACGCACTCGCCAGCATATGTACAAGCACATCAAACCAGATTACTATGGATTCCGGGATGATGACGACGAACAGCAGCTTAAGGACGAGGATGAAGCGGAGAAAAGGCTACGACAGCGAGCTATGGACGGCTGGGACGCCGCTGAGGCGAAGCGCAAGACTCAGGTTGCAGAGCTGGTACGTGAGACGACCAAAACAGTTCTGTAGTAGTAGTGTCGTCTGACACGATTAGGTGCTCACCTACACCTGCAAGCAGCAACAAGGAGTACCGGCAGCATGAAGAATCTGGAACAGAACGGATTGATCTACTGTGGAATCACTTCTGCTACTGTAAGTGTGCAGGGTTGATCGTGGCGAACTGCACGTGAGAGCCTCAACGGGAACAATTCATAATACCGAGAGAGCTGCTTCCGCGGGGAGCTTTTTTCCTTGTGCTTTTTTATTCATGAGTGTTGACGTGCGGAAGACGAAAGGAGCACAGGGTCATCTGCTTTAGGTCGGCTGCCTGCCTCCCCGTCGTCAGCCACTCGCTCCACCCCGCCGCGGCCAATAATTTCAGGAGGAGGAGGGCCGAGCCCTCGCACACGGCTCGACTGCTGATCCGTCCTTAGTCCTTGAAGTGGCGGATTGGGTTGGCCTTCTGGGCCTTACCGTACTCCACAGAGGCAGCCTGCCACTCAGCGGAAGTGGTCTTGGGCTCGCCAGCCACAGCGCCACCGAGATCCGGGCCTGCCAGCGCAATCAATAAAGTTAAGCCCCGGTATTTTAGAGTACAGCTCAGCAAGACGCACCAGTGTAGCGGAAGAAGGCAAAGGTGCCGTATGCCACGCCAATAATGGTAGGAATGGTGATGGCCATTGTGTTGCCCTTGGAGAGCTTCTGCGAGAGCGAAAAGAACATGCTGCTGACGTAAAATGTGGCTTTTGGAGACTGCGGCAGGCATGAACCACCAGGTTTCTGGGGCCACAGTCGAAGTTGCAAAGACCCGCGGCGTGTTCCGAATGCCTTCGTGAGCCTCCTGCGTGTCATAGGTTTAAACTCGCGTACAGCTAACTATTTTCAAGATGCGGTACTGCGTAGAAGCTCAAGGCTTACTAATACAAAAGCATTCTTTTAAAAGCGGGTGCTCACATCGACAGAATAGGGTTGAATCTTCCGATACAAAAATCGAGCTACGACACGGATATTTACCTCCTCAGACTCCACAACGAACGCACACTCTCCCATTGGCTAAAATACGTCCGTTTCAAAAGTTGTTTTTAGGAAGATAGGAGTACGTAGCTAGGCACAACATACACGAATTCGCGCTGGAGAAGTAAGATGCCGATTGACTTATTGGGAGAGTATGGCTACAGCGATATTTCCCTTCACATTGCTTTCGCAAATGCTGATATTGCTGGGAAATTTATCAATGACTCTGCACTGAGTCTGTACGGCTCGAGAACAACCAAAACTTGAAGGGGTACTTGAAGCAATGGTGAGCCAGACTCTAATGAACGCCACTCAAATGCTGCTCCGCGAGGACGAGGCCAGCGTTGTATTAGACTTGATCATTGAAGAGCCCACGTTGGTCCTCCCATTGAGCTCGGAAGGTGCTCCTCATGTTAACGTCACTGCAGATATGCTGCGGCTTGCCCACTTTCCATCCAGTGTAAACGTATTTCCGATTCACAAGGTACGACACAACTGCGTATAAGTCCAGCACATTCATAATTAACCTCAGCGCAGAATTTAATGCAATCACTACTACGTACTCTGTCTTGACTGACGCGGTAGACCCACGAAGAATCGTCGCCTTGATGGTGCAGCGCAGGAGCAGCACACCCCATATTCCCAGCTCATAGCACTCCCAACACATTAGACTAGGTCGACTCGCCGCACTGCACGCGACTCCAGTCCGGATGCGCCAGGACACAGCGTCAGATCTTCACGAGCTCCAGCAGCACGTCCGGGCTCCAGTTGCGGCCGCTATCGGGCAGCAAGTCCTCTCCATTGACCTTCACGTCCTGCAGGTCCGTCATGGGCGGCGGCAGGACTTCTGTTCCGAAAAGGGCTGCTGCAGCTGCAACGATGCATGCTGGAACGCGACGACAAGGTCATGTGTACGGTGGTCGGCCTTTTTGTAAATGGCAAGCAACACGTAAGAGATGAAACGGACGTATTTTAGCCAATGGGAGAGTGTGCGTTCGTTGTGGAGTCTGAGCTGCTTCGTTGTGGAGTCTGGAGGTAAATATCCCAGTTACGGATGGTATCCTGCTACTCCTTTAAAGTCCGATGTCGTACCTTTAGTGAGCTCAACCCATCGTAAAACTTCGCCACAATATCAGATCCGGACTGATTCCAATACTTCGAAGTACAAAAATGAGTGTTTGTATGGGATGAGAGCTTTTTGTGTGGAATCAGACGACTGGAGAGCAAACTTGATTCATCCTTGTGACGGGGGATTGCGTTAAGGCACCCAAAGAAGACGACAACACAACAGCCTTAGAGCACCCTTAAGATGCTTCCGCACCATTAGCACTGATCAGCGCCCGTATTTGTGGAAATAAATTACCAACAGAGGCAGCCGACAGAGGCGAAGTTTCACGTTAGTGCCGTCCATATTGTCAATTTTGCATTTCATCACATTTAATTGTCACATTTGATTGTCTTGTTGTAGCAGCTAATCCATCAACAACTTGTTATTTTTCTGAAGCACCAGGTATTTAATTGCACCAGGTACATGTACGTGGTGCACGAGCTGCGCTCTAGAGATGAGCGCGAGAGGCTCGACCTAGCGTTTGCATTTTAAGGAGAGGTAATAAAGGACTTGCACGTGAAGCGAGCGAGGCAATGGCTCTACGCAACGCCTAATGTAGAAGTGAATTGTCAAAATAGGCGTGGAAATGCTAAACACACATGTGGTTTGTTATATTGATCAGGAACAAAGTAGTAGCGCGACCCTGAATGTATCACGATGTTTATGTTGACGCGGAGAACCTGCTGGTTTCTTCATCCGTCCTCTGTATTTCAGCTAAATTCCCGGTGCTTGTCGGTACCCGCTTTGTTGTACACAGCAACATCCATGCGAGTCTCAATCGCATAACGCGGAAATATGCGTCAGTGACACGATGACGCCCAAATCTGCGAGCGTTGAGCACATATGAGTAAACCATTCCGATGATCATCACTCCACAGCAGATACCATCGGGCTGAGTCGGCTCACGGATCCAGCTCGTAATTACTTCTTTTGGAAACGATTCTTTTGAGCCACTATCAGTATGCCACCTTTGCAAGTACGGCAGAAACTCATTTTTCCATGCGCTCAAAACTTCTTTGCGATAGCATTGCTGATCAAGCGGCTCGTAAAAGTTCACTCTCAGCGTTGTTGGGAACAAAACTTCCACGACGATAACTCCCCAGTGATCCGTACTCAAGTGAAGCGGCAGAATCACAAATTGCGTCTGAGATAACCATTGTTTCTGGTGGCTTTGGCCATCGCAATGCCAGAGTCAGCAATGAAAAGGCAGCACATCCTCGTGCACTATCTGCTATCAAAGTGATTGCCGTGTCGATGGCAGCGTCGTTTAGCCTGTCGCGTAGGGCTCCACAAGCAATATCGTTGAACTTTACAACGCAGGTTCTCGACTTAGTCTTCAGCTCTGTCATCAGCGATAGTGTCGAAAACTTCTTGATCACATCGTCGGACAGTGCTTCGTGCATTTGTGCAGATTCGGAATGTAGCAACCCGTTCGTTTTGGTCTCCATAGCAAATAATTCAACTGGGTGGGCCTGAACAAAGCGCCATTCCTGTTTTATCCACTTCAGGTCCTCAAGGAAACCCTTCGATTTCGCCTTTATGTCGTAAAAACTCCTCATTCTGTACAAGAAAGAGCTACATAGACATCACCAGTGTTAGTAGCAAACACATGACTTAATGATTGTGCTGTGGCGCCCTTAGTACTCCTCGAGCAACCTTAATACTCTTGTAGCACCCTTGGTACTGCAGAGAAGAAACTGTTGACGTACCTGTGGAGAGCGATGTCGCTTGAGCCGAATGAAACCATGAGCCCCCATGGTGCGTCTTCCTTATTGGCAGCAAGACGGGCCCTCTTGTTCAGCATCGAAGCCTCTGCTTTTTTCAAAAGAACGTCTGAAATAACAAATGAATGTTCCTTGTGGCTGTTCGCGCTGGTTTCCGTTGCAATTTCACATCTAACGGGACGAGCTTGGATGAATTTGTCAGTCATCCGCACTGGATACTGGTCGAGCACATTCGAGACCTTCTCCACGTTTGGATGATAGTTAGACCACTGAATAATGTCTGTCATCGTTGTCGTCACCTCAGAAGAAAGCAAAACAAGAGCAAACTTCGGCTGTGGGGTGCTCCATCCTTGCTTCTTCTTTTTTCTTGTTCGAGGTTTGGGGGCTGGGAGCTGGAGAAATTTTAGATCTCGTGCTTTTGGGAAGAATGTCCGATGACACGGTAGCCTCAACAGGCAGGACTTTGGATTGGTTTGTTTTGATGTCAGATGTATCCACGTCCTCGTCGTCCGGAGAGAGTTGTAATGCAGGTTGTTCAGAAGGCAGCGCAGGTTGTGTTGGTTCTACAAACCAATTATCGGACGGCGCTGTATCTTTGTCTGAAAGAGAAACGTCGTGCATCGAAATGCTCCACTTTCAAGCGAGGTCAGCTAGAGATTCAGCCTTCATGGCCTGTTTTTGATCAACTTCCATTTCGGCCATCACATCTGCGTAATCGAGTTGGCCCAGGTAGCTTCCCGTATCACTCTTGAAGCTATCGTCAATGGATCCACAGTCACCCCCTACTTCTTCCTCGAGCACTGTCTTTCACTTACTCATCTGCTGGTAAAAGTCAACTGTCGGCAACGCACTAAATTTTTCAAAGATTGATTCAAACATTGCTTGTGCTCTTGCATATTTCTCAGCGTCGGATAAGACAACCATATTTGCCTGTTCCTTTCGTCGTAGACGCACGTACTTAACAGAACGTTTTCCCGTGCTCAGAGCCGCAGCAGAAATATTCTTTAAGGGTGCTGCAACGGCTTGGGGCGCCATAACCGGAGGTGGTCGTGCCTTCACCATATTAACCACCTCACGAAGTGGGAGCAACCCATTTTCAAACGTCGCGTACAATTCTTCAGTCTTTGTCATGCCCCATCGAGCTGGTACTGATTCTGCTGGAAGTGATTCGAATCCATGAATTTTGCCAGCAACAATCATTACGTGCTGGCAAGGAAGTCGGCAGCTTTTATAAAACAAACAATTGCACGACCATAGTAGATCGTCAACACACCATTATTGATCATGCAAACACACCTTCCATTCGGATTGGGCCAACCCGACGTGTCGACATGTAGCTTCACTCTGGTGCACCATGAACAAGTTCCACTGAAACGAAACCTTCACAAATGTTTCGTTAGACAGCTTCGCAGCAACGCGTTGCAAGAACCGAGGAATATCATCCGGTGGACGCGATTGACTTGAAAACTTGCGCAACGATGTCAGGACGTGGTTGACACCATTGACTTGGTTTTGTAGTAATCCCGCGATTGTTCGATCAATCCGTGATTTTTTTTCCAAGAAGCCGTTTAAGCTGGTTCCAATTCCTTTCAATCCTAATCGTCGTCGTATTGCCCGCTGTAAAGTAATCCCCACGACCATGGTTCGACCACATATCACTACACCACTCCCAGTTTGTTTTGAAAGTACGTAAAAATCTTTGGGCACGGCTTACTACAAATATCGAGACACTTTCTTTTACACAGTTTCTCGAATCCATCTCTTGCTCGCTCAAAAGCTTCTCTGGTAGTACTGTACATCATCTGCTTGATCGAGATCTCCACTTCATCTCGCTGAACGCCATTAAGCCCATACTCTGCCCGTTTATAATTTTTTCCAGTTCGCCATGGTGTGAAACTGGCAGAGTAGCACTGTGGCTTGGGGGAAGCATATCTCTAACACTTTCCACTCCTTGAAGGCTTTGTCTATCACAAAGGTCTCGATGTTTCTCCATGAATTGTTGTGCGTCTTAAAAAAATCCAAAATAGTCTCCATTGTCTCCATCTTTTCGTTGAGAGCGATAAAGTCTAGTACAGGCACGCCACGTCCTGTTGCACTAGTCACCAGCAGGCCACCTGCATTTACATATAGATAAGAGACAATTAGTAAGGATGCTACATCAGAGATAAGGGTGCCTAGCGTAAAGGGCGCCGCAAAGATAAGGGCGCCGCAAAGATAAGGGCGCCGAACTAAAAACATTGAAGAAAATTTGTATGACTTCACACAATTAATGAGTAATCTTACCGAGATGAAACCCCAAGTTGTTCGTGCCGTAAGTCCAGTCCATGCATAAAGTGTCACCCCATTGCTCAAAAGCTACCTTTTGAGTGGCACTTTGCATCACAACGCCGCACGTCACGTCGTTTTGATCGTGGATAACAAGTACCTCATAATTCTTGAACTCCGCGAGGGTATCAAGCATGCGCGTTAGCTGTTTATCAGCAGAAGTACTTTTCAGTAATCTTTGCACAATATTACGCGCTTGCTGGGGTGTCACCTGACGGCGCCCGATAGAAACTCTTGAATGCGACGCGAGTCTGTGTTTGCATCGGCAAGAAGACCCACTTGTTCGAGAACCAGACTATCTTCCGGTATTGACCCGGCTCCAAAGCAACTCGCGTAAATCGTTGCGTTCGTGCGGTGATTATGTGTCCATGTCTACAATCAAAGACATCAGTTTGTTAATAGTTCATCAAACCCTTCAACAATTGAACGACCACGTACCCAGTTCCGTAAAACAATTTTCCACTGTGGTTTTTCTCCTTGTGCGGCAACATTTCTTACTGCAGCTGTGAAGCGGGCTTGACATCCAGTGTATCGACTTGGCGTACTGCGCCGACCTTTGCTGCGAGACTTTTGCGAGCACCCATGTGTGCAGCGGAACACGTTGTAGCTGTGCTCCATACTCGTTGGTATCTGCAGAGCGTTCAATCTAATAAATCATATCAACATGTTATCAGTATTCAATAATATGATGGCACAATCTTTAAACAGGCTTTGTCTATCACAAAGGTCTCGATGTTTCTCCATGAATTGTTGTGCGTCTTAAAAAAATCCAAAATAGTCTCCATTGTCTCCATCTTTTCGTTGAGAGCGATAAAGTCTAGTACAGGCACGCCACGTCCTGTTGCACTAGTCACCAGCAGGCCACCTGCATTTACATATAGATAAGAGACAATTAGTAAGGATGCTACATCAGAGATAAGGGTGCCTAGCGTAAAGGGCGCCGCAAAGATAAGGGCGCCGAACTAAAAACATTGAAGAAAATTTGTATGACTTCACACAATTAATGAGTAATCTTACCGAGATGAAACCCCAAGTTGTTCGTGCCGTAAGTCCAGTCCTTGCATAAAGTGTCACCCCATTGCTCAAAAGCTACCTTTTGAGTGGCACTTTGCATCACAACGCCGCACGTCACGTCGTTTTGATCGTGGATAACAAGTACCTCATAATTCTTGAACTCCGCGAGGGTATCAAGCATGCGCGTTAGCTGTTTATCAGCCGAAGTACTTTTCAGTAATCTTTGCACAATATTACGCGCTTGCTGGGGTGTCACCTGACGGCGCCCGATAGAAACTCTTGAATGCGACGCGAGTCTGTGTTTGCATCGGCAAGAAGACCCACTTGTTCGAGAACCAGACTATCTTCCGGTATTGACCCGGCTCCAAAGCAGCTCGCGTAAATCGTTGCGTTCGTGCGGTGATTATGTGTCCATGTCTACAATCAAAGACATCAGTTTGTTAATAGTTCATCAAACCCTTCAACAATTGAACGACCACGTACCCAGTTCCGTAAAACAATTTTCCACTGTGGTTTTTCTCCTTGTGCGGCAACATTTCTTACTGCAGCTGTGAAGCGGGCTTGACATCCAGTGTATCGACTTGGCGTACTGCGCCGACCTTTGCTGCGAGACTTTTGCGAGCATCCATGTGTGCAGCGGAACACGTTGTAGCTGTGCTCCATACTCGTTGGTATCTGCAGAGCGTTCAATCTAATAAATCATATCAACATGTTATCAGTATTCAATAATATGATGGCACAATCTTTAAACAGGCTTTGTCTATCACAAAGGTCTCGATGTTTCTCCATGAATTGTTGTGCGTCTTAAAAAAATCCAAAATAGTCTCCATTGTCTCCATCTTTTCGTTGAGAGCGATAAAGTCTAGTACAGGCACGACACGTCCTGTTGCACTAGTCACCAGCAGGCCACCTGCATTTACATATAGATAAGAGACAATTAGTAAGGATGCTACACCAGAGATAAGGGTGCCTAGCGTAAAGGGCGCCGCAAAGATAAGGGCGCCGCAAAGATAAGGGCGCCGAACTAAAAACATTGAAGAAAATTTGTATGACTTCACACAATTAATGAGTAATCTTACCGAGATGAAACCCCAAGTTGTTCGTGCCGTAAGTCCAGTCCATGCATAAAGTGTCACCCCATTGCTCAAAAGCTACCTTTTGAGTGGCACTTTGCATCACAACGCCGCACGTCACGTCGTTTTGATCGTGGATAACAAGTACCTCATAATTCTTGAACTCCGCGAGGGTATCAAGCATGCGCGTTAGCTGTTTATCAGCAGAAGTACTTTTCAGTAATCTTTGCACAATATTACGCGCTTGCTGGGGTGTCACCTGACGGCGCCCGATAGAAACTCTTGAATGCGACGCGAGTCTGTGTTTGCATCGGCAAGAAGACCCACTTGTTCGAGAACCAGACTATCTTCCGGTATTGACCCGGCTCCAAAGCAACTCGCGTAAATCGTTGCGTTCGTGCGGTGATTATGTGTCCATGTCTACAATCAAAGACATCAGTTTGTTAATAGTTCATCAAACCCTTCAACAATTGAACGACCACGTACCCAGTTCCGTAAAACAATTTTCCACTGTGGTTTTTCTCCTTGTGCGGCAACATTTCTTACTGCAGCTGTGAAGCGGGCTTGACATCCAGTGTATCGACTTGGCGTACTGCGCCGACCTTTGCTGCGAGACTTTTGCGAGCATCCATGTGTGCAGCGGAACACGTTGTAGCTGTGCTCCATACTCGTTGGTATCTGCAGAGCGTTCAATCTAATAAATCATATCAACATGTTATCAGTATTCAATAATATGATGGCACAATCTTTAAACAGGCTTTGTCTATCACAAAGATCTCGATGTTTCTCCATGAATTGTTGTGCGTCTTAAAAAAATCCAAAATAGTCTCCATTGTCTCCATCTTTTCGTTGAGAGCGATAAAGTCTAGTACAGGCACGCCACGTCCTGTTGCACTAGTCACCAGCAGGCCACCTGCATTTACATATAGATAAGAGACAATTAGTAAGGATGCTACACCAGAGATAAGGGTGCCTAGCGTATAGAAACGCCGCGGGAAAAGGGCGCCGCAAAGATAAGGGCGCCGCAAAGATAAGGGCGCCGAACTAAAAACATTGAAGAAAACTTGTATGACTTCACACAATTAATGAGTAATCTTACCGAGATGAAACCCCAAGTTGTTCGTGCCGTAAGTCCAGTCCATGCATAAAGTGTCACCCCATTGCTCAAAAGCTACCTTTTGAGTGGCACTTTGCATCACAACGCCGCACGTCACGTCGTTTTGATCGTGGATAACAAGTACCTCATAATTCTTGAACTCCGCGAGGGTATCAAGCATGCGCGTTAGCTGTTTATCAGCAGAAGTACTTTTCAGTAATCTTTGCACAATATTACGCGCTTGCTGGGGTGTCACCTGACGGCGCCCGATAGAAACTCTTGAATGCGACGCGAGTCTGTGTTTGCATCGGCAAGAAGACCCACTTGTTCGAGAACCAGACTATCTTCCGGTATTGACCCGGCTCCAAAGCAACTCGCGTAAATCGTTGCGTTCGTGCGGTGATTATGTGTCCATGTCTACAATCAAAGACATCAGTTTGTTAATAGTTCATCAAACCCTTCAACAATTGAACGACCACGTACCCAGTTCCGTAAAACAATTTTCCACTGTGGTTTTTCTCCTTGTGCGGCAACATTTCTTACTGCAGCTGTGAAGCGGGCTTGACATCCAGTGTATCGACTTGGCGTACTGCGCCGACCTTTGCTGCGAGACTTTTGCGAGCACCCATGTGTGCAGCGGAACACGTTGTAGCTGTGCTCCATACTCGTTGGTATCTGCAGAGCGTTCAATCTAATAAATCATATCAACATGTTATCAGTATTCAATAATATGATGGCACAATCTTTAAACAGGCTTTGTCTATCACAAAGGTCTCGATGTTTCTCCATGAATTGTTGTGCGTCTTAAAAAAATCCAAAATAGTCTCCATTGTCTCCATCTTTTCGTTGAGAGCGATAAAGTCTAGTACAGGCACGCCACGTCCTGTTGCACTAGTCACCAGCAGGCCACCTGCATTTACATATAGATAAGAGACAATTAGTAAGGATGCTACACCAGAGATAAGGGTGCCTAGCGTAAAGGGCGCCGCAAAGATAAGGGCGCCGCAAAGATAAGGGCGCCGAACTAAAAACATTGAAGAAAACTTGTATGACTTCACACAATTAATGAGTAATCTTACCGAGATGAAACCCCAAGTTGTTCGTGCCGTAAGTCCAGTCCATGCATAAAGTGTCACCCCATTGCTCAAAAGCTACCTTTTGAGTGGCACTTTGCATCACAACGCCGCACGTCACGTCGTTTTGATCGTGGATAACAAGTACCTCATAATTCTTGAACTCCGCGAGGGTATCAAGCATGCGCGTTAGCTGTTTATCAGCAGAAGTACTTTTCAGTAATCTTTGCACAATATTACGCGCTTGCTGGGGTGTCACCTGACGGCGCCCGATAGAAACTCTTGAATGCGACGCGAGTCTGTGTTTGCATCGGCAAGAAGACCCACTTGTTCGAGAACCAGACTATCTTCCGGTATTGAACCGGCTCCAAAGCAACTCGCGTAAATCGTTGCGTTCGTGCGGTGATTATGTGTCCATGTCTACAATCAAAGACATCAGTTTGTTAATAGTTCATCAAACCCTTCAACAATTGAACGACCACGTACCCAGTTCCGTAAAACAATTTTCCACTGTGGTTTTTCTCCTTGTGCGGCAAAATTTCTTACTGCAGCTGTGAAGCGGGCTTGACATCCAGTGTATCGACTTGGCGTACTGCGCCGACCTTTGCTGCGAGACTTTTGCGAGCACCCATGTGTGCAGCGGAACACGTTGTAGCTGTGCTCCATACTCGTTGGTATCTGCAGAGCGTTCAATCTAATAAATCATATCAACATGTTATCAGTATTCAATAATATGATGGCACAATCTTTAAACTTACGAGTTGTGCTTTTTTCACGGTCTGGGTATAACGGGCTCGGAATAACAGAAAAAAATCGCTGCTGTACCTCTCTAAAACGCGGTTAACCTCATTCCACGACGAAAAACCCAGCGTAGGTAGTGGAGGTATCTTGTTGCAAACGCCTTCACGGGATGATTCCATCGCCATACGAGCTGGATACGTTTCGGTACGCCTGGCGCGGGGCGTGCGGTCGGATTATGGGTCTTGAGCATACCGTTTGAGTGGATCGTAACGGGAATCGGTTGTTGCTCCGTCAGATGAATGCTATTGACAGCGTCTCTGCTCCACTTTCGTCGCCAGTGCTGCTGCTCGTTTCACTCGATCGCCGCCGCCGCCGCTACCCGGATCTTGCTGTACGTCGACGGCAAAACTTTTTCCGCTTTAGAGCTTGTCTCTCCGACCAAAGTGATTTTGTAGCGCCTATATTATTTCGTTTAATAATACACAGTTGTTATTTTTGTGATTCAGTAGAGCTCCAAGAAGCAGCAATACAAACCTTGTCGATGAGAGTGCTTTAGCTTCGATTCTGCGCATGCCATTATAATTCATAGTAAACAAACGTAGAAAACGATTGTTCTCACCGATCTCCTCAAGAAGTTCCTGCAACTCCTCGTTTGAATCGCTCATGTGTATAAAATCTTCGTCGCGGTCGTCGTCTGGGGCGTCACTAGAAGAATTACTATCCATCGAAATCTCGTCTACGGAGGAATACACGTCATGATACCAAACATGGTCAGGCCGTAGATAAACGCACGTACCCTTCCGCATTGACTTTACCCTCAGCAAAGTGCACGTGCGCGCAAGCGATTCCCGGCGACAGATACTTCAGTTGGCGATCGTCTGGCAGTATCGCGCGCGGAGCCCCCTTTTCCCGCGCTGCGCGTTTTCTAGAATGCTCAGTTAAAATCCAACGGCCAGTATTTATCGTACCTAAATGATAATGTATTGTACTACTGAGTAATTTAAATTATCACGGAAATTTAATATTTTACGCGTAATCTTTGGTTGAAGCTCTTAAAAAATGACAAAAATTCTTAGGGCGCCCTTAACGGGACTTTTTATGCAAAAAACTTAGGGTGCTCCAACCACTTCGGTGACGGGGTCACACAGCACCTTGCGCTAGATGAAGTAGGCTTCCAGGAGAATACTGTAACGGGGTACGTAGCCCTAAGTCTACCCCTAGTTACATGAAGTATGACACGTCGCACTTAGGAAGTATGTCACGTCATACATTGGGGTATTTGGTACACGGTACCAGGGTCGTCCGAAGCCAACCATTGGCTGATGACATTGCTTTTATTAAGGTGACTTATAGTTTATATTTAACTCAAGCTTAGCCTACCTATAAATATACTCAGTTTACAAACCACCTTAGCTGGTCACTTCGCTCCCTTTAGGTAAAAGGAGACCTGTGAAGTGTCGTTCACTGAGAGTTTGTATACTCTCGAAAGCCAACTTCCTCTAGCGCAAGGTGCTGTGTGACCCCGTCACACTTGGTAGCACTCGTAGTCAATCCACGCCAACGCGGGTAGACTACCTGAACCTCTCTGAAGTTCGTTGCCATGGATAGGAACGACTTCTCCCATCTGAACGCCTCACAGTTAGAGTCGGTTCGGAAGATGGCTGGCATCTTTGGGATGGAGGCCCTGCATAGCCTGGCGGCGTCAACACCGGCCGAGCAGCTCGAGCGCGTCATTGCGCTTGACGCTTACGAGCAGGGGCTCATCTGTGGTGTAGTAGAACACACAAATACCGTCAGATGCGGATTCCTTACACAAACCACAACGAATCGCCGAGTTAGGTCGGCGGTTGTATGGCCTGCGCAGAGGGTGGCCCCCTCGCGGTTCGGCCCTTCCGGTTGTAATTCCCACGTGAACTCTAGCTACAAATGTAGTTAGGACGTTCCCACAACAATATGTCTGCTAGGATAGCAAATGATCGTTTGGGCGGACCTGAAGATCTCAGTTCTGCCCTTACACCGGGACAGACTGGACCTTGTAAACTAGTTATATAGGCCAACCAGTAAAAATAAGAACAAGCTACAAACAGGAGCAAAGCTAATAGATGTTATGGATCCTCGTGGTCCCAACAGCGGAAGGGTATGTGGTGAGGTGCTTTCTCAGAAATAAGAGAATGAACCTAACGCGGGGTCACTATCCCGAATCAGTGACAATTTCAAGTGATTAGAGAGGATTCGGATCGTCCGGCGCGAATGCAAGTTGCCTGAGGTGGATTAGTCCTGACGAGCAGCACCCTGTATGAAACGATGATGGATCTGGTATGAGTGATGTACGGGAAGGCAAGAACCACCAAGACCTATCTCGGATCCACCCTTACCTGGATTCACTTAGGTGAATATGGGATACAATATATACGGGTGGATCGAGTGTGGATCCTATGAAGGAATGATGGTAGGTGTCATCTGAAGGTGGATCTAGTATCCACGACTAACCAGAAGTCAAGATCCACCGCGAGGTGTCCCGGATCCCATACTTCCGAGTTCGGATCCCAGGAGGTGAGGATCCCGCATAGAGGGACCTGGATCCAGGATACAGGGATGGTGGATGCAGTGGTTCTCGAACTTTCGTGGGACAATGGAGATCACAGACGGTTGCAAGATGATGTTGGATGATTGGAGAGCTCAGATCCATGACGAGTGTACCCTTACAGTGAAGTGGATCCAAGCGACCTGGATTCGGATGAGTGTACCCATAATAGGGTGACCATATTGATAACGCCATGGATCCGGTGGATCTGAAGATAATACAGCTGGGATGATGGGTCAAGGAAAGAAAGGACATGCAGCCGAGTTTGGTAAGGGATTTAACAAGTAAAAGACATAGAAGGTAGAAATCCAGGCAGGTATAGGCTTAAGTATCAATACAGTCTTCTATTTGCACAGTAACACGCAAGTGCCTTCCTGCCCTTAAGAACCGGAACTACATTGGCCGTACGAGATCGGAGAAGGTTGGGAATTGCGAATCTAGTGTTGGTAGTGATAGCTGGATAATACATTGGCCAGATCCTACAACCTAGTGAGCTTTTCCTTTACACGTGCAGATCCGACAGGTTAACCGGATTTACTACTTGGCCGGGTATACCTAAGAAGGTCTCAACTCTCAAGATCCCGTCACAGGAGGCGGCCAGTACGACGCAAAGGAAACGGAAAGGCAAGAGAACACACCCGCAAGGCAACCCTACGGCCAGATCCACGATCTAGGCCCCGGATCCATAAGCTCGAATATTCGCTTAGGATTCGGAACCATCCACGGACGCAGAGTGAAGATTTTCCACTGCTGCTCCACCCCATCCCCACGTCATGCCAAGACGCTCAAGCTTCACCACTTGAACTCTTCGGAAGTTACCGAGAGAGCAAGATCCCTCCCTACCGACGGGTACACAAGGTGAGGAAAGTTCAGCAGAACCCGGATCATCGGGGGACCCCCTCCTTTAGTCGGTGTCTGGGCGCTGTTGGTAAGTTGGATCTGGCAATCTCGCAGATTTTGCTGATCCCGCTACACCACAATGACGCGCGTGCCCGGATCTTTTGGTGACTCGGGATTTTACCGTGAGTCCCAAGAAGATGCTCAAGTGAAGATTGAGGCAGGGGAAGAGGCGTCGTCGGAGGTCGGATCGACGAAGACGCTGCTGAATGAAACAAGATCCGCGGATCGATGGAGTTTTGGGAGGAACTCTGTCGACGGAAGAGAGGTGGATCCGGATCCGGATCTAGAAGAGAAACCTCTCTATCCTCCCCAGGTCCTCTCGGGGACTCCTGCGGATCTTGACGCAGTCAAGATCCGCTAACAAAACAAAGAAAATGAAGGCGAAACGGGTATGCATTTGCAGATTCACCGGGTTAAGCCAGCACGTACCTTAAACCTAAGCCCGCTAGTCGAAGAAACGAGAAAAGAAAGACGAAAACGAGTGAGACTACGCGGAAGAAGATGCAAGCTCCGAAGTCGGAAGAAGAACAAGCTGGATGCAGGTCGAGCTGGATCGACAAAGATCTCGACTTTGTGTATCGCCACCAAGCTTTACGCGACTTTCTGCATCAAGATCCTGTCATGCGGATCCTAAATCCACGACAGATCGACGATCCAAGGGAACCGGTGAGAGCACCAACGAAAATGGCGAACAAGTTGGTGGCAGTCAAGGATCTATTACGTTTGCTTACGGAGTCAGGCATCGTAGCTGGTGTGTTCGACGCAGAAGATATCTTCGAGCTAGACTTGGATCTCATAGTATCCGCGACGCGGGACCTCTTTGCCAGAGTTAAGTCCATCACCGGAGAAAGGTCGCGTACTATGGATCCAGTGTCGTCACCGAGGATCAGCCAAGCTGTGTCCTCGAACTACGAATCCGCGGCGGAGGATGGGTCCGACACGTCGTCCGAGCCCCGACGCATGACTTTAGGACTCTCCGGGGCAACCCTGTTGGAAGCGCGGGCGAGGATTCGGGAATAGGAAGTCCCTTTGAACGTGAAGACTCGGGATACAGTACGCCCTACCCGTGATCTGATACAATCCAGCCAGGATCGAGCCAGATCCGGCAAGCAGCCAGTAAGGTTATCGTCAAATCGGGCGCAAGGTAATCGCGTCACGGATCCTGACTCGCCAGTGGACCAGACGGCCACAGGCTCTTCCGACACCTCCTCGGGCACCCTGCAGCGACACTTCGAAGCTGCGATGAGTCGTTTCCTGGCCGAACAAGGCATGAGGGCGTCCAAGCCGCAAACGCAAATTTTCCATGACCATAGAGCACGAGACGTGGAAATGGAGTCAGTGGAGGGAGACAACTCCCATGATGAGCTCGCCCCAGATGATCCGGACGTACCATCCCCCTCGACAGCGGCGGTAGCAACAGCTGCAGCTGAGACGGATGGATCGTGTATGATCCAGAGGGTACGGATCTCAGCCATATCAGATCTGAAGGAGTTCACGGGCAAGGATCAAGACGAGGACCGAGCGAGAACATGGATCCGCAAAGTCAAGTCAGCCCTCATGAGAGATCAAGCGTCGGATGCTGAGAAGTGTCTAACCTTTGCGGATCTGCTAGCGGGGCCAGCCAGGAATTGGTATCGGCAGCTGGGCATGCTACTTCCGCGGAGGAACTGTTGGACATCTTGAAAGGCAACTACGTTGCTCTTAATTATTCGCAGGTCGTTGGTGATCTCAGGGTCGACAATCAAGCAGCCCAAGAAGAGAATCGCGCGTTACTCGGCGATTGGACACTCTTGCACTCATCAACGTTGACTTGTCCACTCAGCTATCATCGGCACGACAACAGGTGTCTCGGTTGGAGGCTGCTGCCACGCAGTCTGTTAATCTCCTCGCTTCACTGCGAAAAGCTGTAGCCCTGAGTGAAGCAAACTTGCTCGTGCTGTCGAAGCTGAGCAAGGCAAAGTTGAGGCTGCGCTAAAGAAGGCTCAACTCCACCATCAGCAAGACTTGCATCGAGACGCTGAGATCTCAGTCCTCCTCCGGTCCATCTCCGAGAGGGATGCAGCGTATGTTACTCTCCAAGCAATTGCTTCTAAGCATTTCGAGCAGCTGCAGGAATCGTTGCAGCTGTACCGATCAACCAGCAATCAACCCTTGCGGCACGCTCAGTTGGTGACCGCTGAGCAGCGGTCAGTGATCTTGCGGCAGATGCGACTCATCCGCCGGAACGGTACCCTTTCGATGCACGACCCTCACATGGCTGCTGCTGCTGGCGCCGGGTTGGAGGTTCCTGGACTTGATCCGTCCGACCTTCGTCTTAACGCCCGGTTGTGTCGCGTCTTGGAGTCTCGCTTGGCTGAAGTTCTCAACGTTCCTGCAGGCGAATCCCGGCGGCTGGTGTTGACCGTCCATCCTCGCCAAGACGCCTCATCGATTGGTTATGTTGCTGGTCGAACTGCCGGTCCTAAAGTAGCACCTCCAGCAGATCTGGCTTCTTCTGCGACCCCTTCGGTGGACTCGGCTGTGGCTCCTGTCAGCCCAGCGACGGCTGCGAGTCAACACGAGCCGACCCTCGCCCAGCTTCATCGTACTCCGTTGGCGGACTTGACGTCGACGCAGCGGCTTCGGCGTTATGTCAATCCCAAGTCTCCAACTGCTGCAGGTCATCGTCACCGTTCGCCGGCGCCGCATCCGCCTCAGCCGTAGGCTTGTCCACTTCCCGGGGAGGAGGAACACGAGGCTGTCAGTGCACGTTTTCGTTCGAGTTCTCTTCAAGCGACCGTGTCCGATGGAGGGAAACCCCGCTCTGGTAAATCTCGCCGCCGGACTCGGCGGAAAAAGGTTCGTCACCTTCAGTTGAGCTCTGCTACACAGGCAGCTGTCTATGCTCACTCTGAAGACGATGATGAAGCTTCGAGCGAAGCTGAATACGAGTTTGAGATGTCTGAGCCTGCCGACGACTCCTTGCGTCTAATTCGACGACTCTGATAGGTTCTTCGTCTTCTGGTCCTCTGTCGACGTCGTCCGTCGTGGCTACTCAGCCATCGTCAGTGTCATATTCCGATGTCGTGGCCTCACTGCCTATCCCGGCTACGAGTGTTTGTGCTCCAGACTCGACCTCACCTAGCTCGGCTGAGTTGCCCCATTCCAGCGTGCCGTTCAGCGTCGCATCAACGGAGGTTGGGCCCTTCAAGTCGTCATCTGGTCCTCGATCTTCTCACGTATCTCCCTCTCGAGGCATTAGCGTATCCACTACACCGACCGACCTCGTGACTCCGGCCGTGAGTATCCTCAGACCATCTCTCCCTGCGAGCTTGGCTGTGTTGACGTCCCCGTCTGGGCGCCCCGTCCGGAGATCTGCTGCGACTGCTCGTACTGTGACTGCTCAGCTGCTTGAGGGCCTTGACGCGTCTGACGACGAGGTCTTAGGGCCTGGCGACGGTTCTGCACCGTCCGCCAGCTCGACGAATCTTGCCGCTGGGTCGCTAACGGACTTCATCTCTTTATCGGAGAACTCGTCGGATAGCCCTTCAGGCTCCGACTCGGCGGCCGAAGATGCCTGTCGTTCTGCCTAGGCGAAAAGCCTTCATGCGGCCATCTTCGGTTCTGACGATGAGATGAGTGATGAGTCTTTACAGCCGAGTGATCGCCACTCTTCGCAGCATTCATTGATGGATTCTGATGACGGAACGACGCCTTCTACCTCTGCGTCGACTTCGGGGAAACAGCAACGTCGCAAGCGTCGCGCCTCGTCGAGTCCCACTGGTCACCGATCAAAAGAGATCTAAGAAACACAAGAAGCACCGACACCACAAGCATCGGTAGCCTGCGTCAACCCCTGACATGGCTCCTGCCCCATCTCTGTCGGATGCTCCTTCGCCGAGTGTGCCCCCGGAAGCGTCTGTTCCACCCCAGCCGAGTTTGACGGTGTCACGACCGGCTTCGGTCACTCTTCCAAGCGCTCTTATGCTCCCGTTGCCGACGCTACGGACCCGGGCTTCGCAAGCAGACTCCAAGGACTGCCGTTTGACCCTTCATATGGCCTAAATCCGCGAGGTGCCATTTATGCATTTCGTCTCGACTCGTTGTTGGAATGCACTACTGGACGCACTGACCGGCGGAGTGCAGCTGGAGCTCGTAGGTGGCAAGAGTCGTGTGCCGCCCACGCCGTGTTCCCTTGACGGCATACGAGCTTTCATGGCTGTCTTCGATCCGAGTCATCCTTGTCAGCGTCTCCGGCGGATGCTTCCCGAGCTTCCTTTCTTCTTTTCTCCGTCAGTGCTGGAGGAGGCTCGGCGGTGCTTGGCCTCTCAGACCCGACCTCGAACCTTGATGCAAGTTCTTGGAGATATGTGGGTGAAGCTGCGTGGCGACAGTCCTTCGGACTTGGCGGGGAGGCCTATCAAGACGGATGACCAAATGACTCGTTACTTTGTTGCTCTCTACGAGCGTCGCCACTGGATCGTCGAGTCAAGTGTGTTGATAGGCCACCATCCCGACCTCAACCCGACGGCCACGCCTGCTTAGCTTGCTGAAGTGTATGAGCTGTGGCTGGTGTACAAGCTCGAGCGCAAACGCCGTAGGGACACCCTACGATCCTTGGTTGTCGCCGTCTACGACCAGCTCTACTCGGCGGTCACCCAGAAACTCGGCGGCGAACCTGCTCCTCTCGTGGATGCTGAAGTATATTTCGACCCGTCCGTTCCCCATTATTCTCCTGTTAACCTTTCGTGGGTCCCAGCCGGAAGGGACTAGATTCAGCGCGCTCACGATGTGGATCTAGCCGAGCCCTGGCGAGCTTAGTGGCTAACCGACCCGGCGGTTCACCCGTATAATACGTGTTATCGCGCTCGGAACGTGGACCTCCTGGATTTCGCTCCGCGCGGTATGGACCCCCATGTTGTTGACGACGCGATCGAAGAAGATTTCGACCTTGCCGGACAAGCGTGTCCTGCTTACGCTCAAGGTGCTCCACCTCGGTTGAATCGTCAAGGTATTCACATTTTCGCTGGGTCTTCTATCGGTGAGCTCGGCTCGGATAGCGAAAGTGCATCCAATGACGACTCGGTGGACGATGGGTTGGGTTCTCCCAACCTCCGAGGCGCGTCTCCGAGTATGTCTCTGTTCGGCACTCCACTTCCAAGTGGAACGGATCCGCTTCACCCTACGCCAGCTGAGCTGGGGCCTGAGGCACAGGTTCTTCTTCCGCCTACTTCGGCGTCAGTTTCCTTGGCTAGCTCGGCGATGACACATTTTGCCACGGCTGCGGATGTTGCATCTCCTCCAGCAGTCTT
Source organism: Phytophthora infestans T30-4 (assembly GCF_000142945.1). Classification (NCBI taxonomy): domain Eukaryota; phylum Oomycota; class Peronosporomycetes; order Peronosporales; family Peronosporaceae; genus Phytophthora; species Phytophthora infestans. Next base: position 71,669 of record NW_003303668.1, on the reverse strand, counting down.
TCAGAGAGGGACGTCTGCTACGCCGCAACGCCTCTAATCGTCGAGTCCGTTGAGCTCTCCCTAATTGTCTCGGTCGGGCTCACCTCTCTTGGAGTCCGGATCGCCTTCTTTTTAATTTTCTTCTTACGACTGAGCGTCCCCGTAGGTATCGTTCAGAACTTCATTTCGTCATTATTCAGAAAAATGTAATTTCGACACAGTAGCATTCCATCTCAACTCGGCCCTGTGTCGTCCGCCGAGTTGGTGTAACATTTGGTGCAATAACTGTTAATCCTCATCTGTAACTTGCACCATTTGCAGACGGTTTTCACGCTTCTTCTGTCGTAGATAGTCAAACCGGAGACCTCCACATGACAAATTATGAAGAAGTACGGTGCGGTCATGGACGTCGAGAACAGTGAGTTACGCTATCGAGATAGAGAGCAATCCGTGATCATCCCGTTCAGGACCTAATGACGATGTCGGTGGAGCACGCGTGGCAATCGTACGAATGGCACGAAAGACGCAGATCGAAAATAGTTCAGTAGCGCCGGTGGACGTGGCGGTGTCTGCAAAAGACGGTGAGCAGGGCATCTTCATTCCGACGGTGTACGCAGGATCGGTGTTGTTGGCAGCAACAGTAACGACGGTGTGCAGTGGACGTGCATGGGTTCCCGCTGTTAATACGAATACGAAGCCAACGAGGCTGCCGAACAAGAAGCAGCTGGGCACGTGGATACCCATCAGTAGCGAGATGACAATACTAGCAATAGACGGTGCACTGGATGCGAAGAAGATGAGTGTGTGGCTCGACGAGATGGGAGACACGGATACACCTTTGAATGATGAAAGCCAAGTGAGCTGTGGATCCAAGGAACCAGCAGCGCGAGAGCTAATCATGAAGTTACTACGTGCATATCGTCAATTAACGAAAGATACAGGTGACTGTCCACCTACAACTGCATTAGAGATGTACCATCACATTGACACGGGGGACTCTGCACCGATAATGCTGAAGAGAAGGCGTCAGGCGCAAACAGAAGACGCGGTTGTAGAGATAAACGTGGACAAAATGCTGGGATCAGGTGTTATTGAAGAAGGAAACGGTGCTTGGGGGTTTCCAGTGGTGCTCGTCCGGAAGAAAGATGGCGAAGTGAGGTTCTGTGTGGATTACCGGGCTCTCAGTAGGGTCACTAAGAAAGACGTGTACCCTCTTCCAAGAATCGACGAAACGTTAGAAGCTTTGAGTGGTGCGCCACTCTTCACTACTCTTGACCTGCGAACTGGGTACTGGCAGATCTTAGCTGCGCCGGAGGATCGTGACAAAACCGCCTTCGCGACTAAGAGCGGACTGTATAGGTTTCTTCGTATGCCATGTGGCTTAACGAATGCTCCTTCAACCTTTGAGCGAATGATGAGCGGTGTTCTGCGTGGGTTGACGTGGCTAACATGTTTAGTTTACTTGGACGACATAGTGGTTTCACACGTGGAGAGGGATAGAGCAACATGTGCTGGAGTTGGCATGTGTCTTCGAGCGATTGTCAGCTGCGGGATTGACGCTCAAACTCAAGAAGTGCAAGTTTGCGACCAAAACGATGGAATATTTGGGCCATCAATGGAGTTGTGACGGGGTACGACCATTACAGAGGCTAGTGACGGCTGTACAAGAGTTTCCTACACCTACAGATACAGTGGAGGCGAAGCGATTTGTCCACTTAGCGGGGTGTTACAGGAGGTTTATGCAAGGGTTTGAGACTCTTATGGCCCCAATCACTAAGTTGTTGAGGAAGAATGCGGAATAAGAATGGAGTGACGCACAAGAATCAGCGTTCGGGAGAATTAAGGAGATGCTTACGACAAGACCCTTGCTCCTATATCCTGACTTCAGTCAACCATTCAGGGTAACAACAGATGCAAGCCAAACAGGACTTGGCGCGTGTCTTATGCAAGACCGAGGAGACGGCTGGCAGCTGGTTGCGTATGCAAGCAAGGTGAACAATGTAGCGGAAAGCAAGTATGGTATCACGGAACTGGAGTGCTTAGCGGTAGTATGGGCGATAAAACTGTTCCGACCTTATCTCTACGGAAGACGGTTCACAATTATCACAGATCATTCAACTTTGAAATGGCTGATGACCAGTCCAAATCTGACCGGCAAGCTACATCGTTGGGCACTCATTCTACAAGAATTCGACTTTGAAGTTCAGTACCGACCTGGCAGCACGAATGTGGTGGCTGATGCGCTTTCGAGAGCGCCTGTGGCTGAAAGGGTATTAGCGGTCGTAGGAAGAAGACGACGATCGCGGCGACGTGCAGAGGCACACATGACAGATGCGGCAAGGCATCGACCAGTCAGAGCAGCAGAGGAAGTTCAAGCAGATGAAACGCCGTCAGAATCAGCAGGGGCGACAGATACTACAACGATCCCAAATATCGTGTCCTTACCAGTTGGGGAAAAAGAAGAAGGATAAGACAAACAATGGCGACGGCGGGAACGACGAAGCCGAAGTGACGCCCTCAGCATACGGCAACACGAAGAAAGCGGCAAACGTGAGCCAAGTCGCTACGAAGACGAGCATTGTGGTGTCAGGAGCTGATGTTGACAAGAAGAACGGAACGAGCAGCGTAAGGCGACTTACGGTGCTAGTATGATGACTACGGGCGGTACGTCGATACGAGCGATACCGACTGTCGTGCCGCAGAGTACAGAGACGAATACTATGGGGCCAATGACCCGTGCAGCAGCACGACGAGCTGAGGAAGCTAGGCGCCAAAGTGATGCGAATAATGTGGCGGGCGCCGTGGAAGCGAGAGACACGATGGGTATTGCGCAGGACGTGACAGTAGACGAAGCGCGACGAGTTACAGTGAGGGCCACTGATAAAGAAGTCAACAATGGTGACAGTGAAACTACGGGAACCGAAATCAATGGTGATGCTGCACAGGAGTTACCAGTAACAGGAGCAGTGAGTGAACCGATAGCTGTAAGGACGCGAAGGAGAGGGCTAGCGGAAGAACGGGGAGTTGCGGACAGCAGTGAACGACCGGTACGCGAATCACCATTAAATACCAGGAAGACCGAGGAGAAGACGACAACATTATCTGCTAGAGACGGGAAAAGAAGAAGAGAAGTGGTGCAACAAACAGGTTCCATGCTTGGTGGTAACGGGAAGTAGACAGTCGCAGCAAAACCTGTAGAAACAACGAGCGAAGAGCGAAGGATAAAGTTACGAAGTACAAGTACGCGGAAGACTACGGGCGCGCAGACACTGCAGCTACCCGATACGGAGATCATGGAGTCGCAGAAAAAAAGCAAACTGATCCGAAGACTGTTGAATACTGGTGAGCATCGCGGCATGAAGGTGGAGACAAGGTTCGGATTGGTAGTGATCAACACAGCGAGGGGTCGACGTGTAATCATGCCTCCAGACCTCTGGGCAATTGTATTTAAGGAGAGGCACGACTCAGTATGGGCTGGGCATCTTAGGGCAACACATGCGTACGCAAGAATTGCAGAGGTGTATTGGTGGCCTGACTTAATGCGAGAGGTGCAATAATGGGTGAGAAGCTGTCAAGAATGCGGCAGTAGGAAATCACGACCAAGTGAGGTAATACCGCCTCTCAGAAGTATCATCGGAGGTGATGTTGGAGATCGATAGGCGCTAGATGTAGCAGGTCCACTACCCACGACTGACGGAGGGCACCGTTATGTCATAGCTGCAGTCGAGTATGTTACGCGGTACGCAGTGGCAGCTACAGTAAAGCAACACACGGCAGAGAATGTGGCCAAGTTTATTATGCAGCAAGTAGTACTCAAGTTTGGACCATTTCGTGAGCTGTTGACAGATGGAGCTCCAGAGCTAGCAGGCTTGGCGATTGAGCAGTTGATAGAACTTCTACAAGCGCAACAGATCAACCCAGTGCCGTACAGACCGCAGATGATTGGATTAGTTGAGAGATTTCATCGCACGTGGAAAGACGGAGTCGCTACGTACCTGAACAGTGAAGACCAACGTGACTGGGACACCTGGGTCGACTTCATGACGTACGCGTATAACGCTGCACAACACACGACAGTCAAACTGCCACCGAACGAGTTAATTATGGGTAGAAGACTTCGCAGTCCGAACGAATTACTAAGCAGCACGGACGTAGGGGAAGCAGGAGAGCTTACAGAGTACCACAGAAAGTTGTTGGCAGCGATGAAACACGGTAGTGAGTGTGCTGAGCGGGCAAGAACGAAGGAGCAACAACGGCAGGCAAAATACTACAATAGGAAAACTCGAACGAAACGGACGATAAAACCAGGAGACCGGGTTTGGATGTTTCGGCCTCCAAGAGGACCAAAGGCGTCTAAATTGGTACACCAATGGATAGGGCCAATGAGAGTTATTGAGTCGGCGGGATACGACAATTTCCTGATCGAAAGAGAAGACACAGCGGAGGAAAAAGAGCGGTACATTGCTCACGTATCGTTCCTAGTGACCTATCACTTTCCTACAACATTACTTAGACGAGTGGCTGAGGATATTGAAGACCAACTAGCAGACGAGGATGACGAGAAGCAAGGGGGAGATGCAGCGGCGGCAGCGAAAGCTGTACGAGCAGCGCCAGCATCTGGACAAGCAGGCGTTGCAGTATCAAGTAAGAAAAGAGACCGAAGCGCAGTGGATGACGAAGCGCCAGAAGAGCAGTCGAGTGGAGTCTTGGTGGAGTTACGACGTAGAAGGAGAAGGAACAGAGCTGGACAGTACGTCCTTGAGTACGAGTTGCGACCAGCACGATCGGCAGATGGGCTTAATGAACGACGAGAAGTTGATGCTGGACCAAGATGGGTATCCCTACAGCGGTACGAAGAGTTGCTTAGCCGCAACAGAGTCGCGGAAGACTCTGTGGTTGGGGAAGACGTGTAATAGGGTATTAACGGTGATTACCGAGGAGTCAAGCAGTAGAGAGCACGTGGGAGGTGTTAAGTACGTCAGTGAAGTGAGCGGTTACATGGCGTTAGTTGGTGTGGCGAGCAGAGACCGCACAAATGCGATCTTGTATCCAGAAGCGACGCGTGGGAGTTGCGAGCCAATCAGGAGTGACCAAAGATCGCAATAGGATCCCGACGTGCAGAGGAAAAGCGACGTGGAGACGGAGAGCGATGGGACTTCGAGATTTGCGTCGGAGAGCAGTACCAGATTGAATCTTACTTCGAGATTTGCGCAGTCGGCACAGAGGCGAAGTAACTGCAAGTACGGAGAAGTGCGAGGTAGTGAGTGGGGTGCACGAAGCGGTCAGAGGACCAACAAGAGAAGAGAGAAGGAGAAGAGAGAGAAGAGGTGCGACTGGACGGACGATCAGTGGTCAGTGCATTGGTGGACGCGTGGGGCAACGACAGCGACGGGCGACGAGACCAGGAGGAGATGACCCTCCGGGTTACTGTGTGGCTGCGAGCCGTACGGTAGGCGCCAGAGGCGTGATCCAAGTGGCTTTAGTAAGCGAGGCTTAGTGGGACCCGAATCGTCGGTGCTTTGTGTGGACAGAGCTGTGCTGGTGGCGGATTAGAAGGACAGGAGCACGGAGAGTGGACGCTCGACAAGTTACGGACGCGTGGCGAGTCGGAAGCGTAAGCGTAAGACTGAGTAGCGGTGTATTTCGGGAAAGAAAGCCCAGAGAAGAACCGTGGCAATATGTCGAGAGTTGAGAGGGTGAGTCAGGTGAGTGACAGCACGCCACCGAGAGCGAGTTCGCGGCTGCTAGTCACAACAGCCAGAGTCACAGGAGTTGAGGAGAGAGGTAAATAAAATAGGGACGAGAGTTCCGGCACCTTTGCGAGGGGCCTACAGAGTGTGTGAGTTTCATTGAGACGGGCTACCCTACAAACCGAACTACTGGTAGTCCACCGCAGGAAGCACAGACAATATACGATCCGCCAGCAACGCGGCGTAAGCGGGTTGTCACACATTCCTCGTAGTGTCCTGAGAAGTATTAATAGCAAATACCAGCTTCTCGACGATTTCGTCACAGTCTTGCTGTAAAGGGTCCTCCGCGTACACTCGTATGGAGCCCATCACCGACTTCACCGAGCGTTCCTGCTGTCCAGTAGCATGTGGCCGATAGCTCAACGTTGCTCGTGACCTTGACTGCATCATCCCCGCGAACGCTTGGAACACCTCGCTCATGAAGCGTGGGTCGCGGTCGTGCCTGATCAATGATGGGGCTCCGAGCCGTCGGTACACACATTCTTCGAACACTTAAGAAACACTCAGTGCCGGGGTATCCGACATAGCCTTGGCAATAACGAATCCCGTGAGCGAGCACTGAAATAGCAGCAACGCCGTGTTGCCCCTGCGAGATTTCGGTAGTGGGATCACAAAGTTCATCGAGACGATCTGGAACGGTCGTTCGGCTAGTACGTTGCCAGGCGAGTAACCACGAAGCCGCGGACGGCTTTTACTCAAGCTGCAATCCGGACATGACTTCACATGCTTCTCCACGTCAGCGTACAAGCCGATCCAATAATAATCGGACTTAACGCGTTGGAACGTTCTCACCACACCTTGATGTCCTCCTTCCAGCGAGTCGTGACAGTTTTGCAGGACCTCTTGAATCATCGTTGTTGGTACCACAAGCCGCAGCTTGGTCTCCTCTTGCCAACCGTGGTCGTACCGACGATTCAATCCAAGATAGTGAAGCACGCCGTCTTCTGATAACACGAACCGGTCAGCATACTTCCAGACATCTCGAGCTTCTTTGTAACTCAGCTCTTGTGCTTGGCCCTGAAGCACCTTCTTGATGTTAAACCACTTCTGTTCCTCGTCTTCTGCCACTACTATCTGCGTCGCTCCCGCTGTATCGCTACCGGGTCAACATCTTCCGCATCGGAAAATGCCGCTGGTACAGTCTTGTGAAGATGGTCTGGCAAATCCTGGCCGATTGAATCTTCGGTGGACGTCTCTCGTCATTCTTCATGCTCTTCTTGAGCTTTTGAGACATCCTCCGAGTGTTCATCTGCAAACCTGACGCGTTTCTTGGCTTTCGTCTGTCGCCGAGTCATCACTGCTATATTACCATAATCGCACTTTGGTGAGCTGTAATCAACCACGAAATTTTCGAAAGTTTTCCACTTTGAAGACTCGCTGCCTGACAGTACATGTACTTGACGCTCTGCTCCTTGTGGCGAAACATCTTTATCCGGCTCGTAGATCATTTCCTGGATGCGGTTCAGCGATGCCAATTCCGACTTGCGAGTTTCAGCCAAGATTACCCGACTGACCTTAGATTCCAGCGCTTCAGTGGCCAATGAATCCTCGGCGGCGTTGTATTCTCGTTCAACGTGAAGCTATTTCACTGATCGAAGCTTGGCCGCGCGTTCCTTGTGAGTATTCAGCAGCGCTAGCAGAGTTTTATGTCTGCATGCGATCACCCCTAGTGATTGTTGAATCGCGAGTCGTAAGTCACCAACGATGACTAAATCCTCGGCACCGTGCACAATAGCAGCCTTGACACCGTTTATAATACCTGTATACTCAGCCTCATTCACCGTGGTGGCCGAGAGGTAAGCGTTTGCATCAATCACTATCTTTCACTCAGGAAGGCCCCACAACACCCATGAACAACTCCCGTAGCCACCGTACTTCTCTGTCTTCGCTGATCCATCAAAAGCCATGACGAATCTGCTGTAATTACGGGGAAGCCTGGCGTACAGTAACGCGGGGTCCATTCGAATAGTCGGAGAATCCTTGTTTGGAGGTGCCATCGGCGCGAGTGAGTCTTCCAGGTCGAAGAAGCTAGTGATGCTTGACTGCAGTAGCTGCGCGAAGGCGACATCGTTCTCCTTCACGGGCTGCACCTTCAAATGCCACTGCGAAAGCAGCACTGCGAACTGGACCGCGCGTCCGAAGAGAGACTTCGACTTATGCACCCACTCTAACGTCGAGAATCGTGTATAGACATGTAGCGTCTTTCCTGCCAGCTGGACGTAACAGATCTTCAACAGCAGAAGTAACGCCAAAACTTCCTTCTCAGCAGGATGGTAGTTCATCTCGGCCTCCTTGAGCACTCGACCGAGGAACCGTACGGGGTGTAACTTGCCTTCATGTTCTTGCATTAGCGTAGTGCCCAACGCCCATTCATTCGCAAAGAGCATGACGTGAACTGCCTTCGACCGATCGAAGTGCCTGAGGATGGGTGAATGTGAAACACTCGCCTTCAATTTCTCGAAGGAACGACGTGCCACAGAAAGGCCACCTTCAACGACAAAGTCTTCATCCTTAAGCTGGTACAGCGCCGCACCGTAGACTGCGAAGTCTTGAATGAAGCGGCTGTAGTAATTAACCGCTCCAAGGAACGACTGCATGCCCTTCTTACTCGTTGGAAACGAAAGCTCGGTGATAGCCGCAAGCTTCTTGGGGTCAGCTCTGATACCTTCTGGCGAAATTTTATGCGACAGAAAGTCCACCTTGGATTGGCAGAAGATGCTCTTGGTGAAACTAATGCTGATCCGACACTGTGCGAATCTTGCCAGCAATCGGTCCAGCGTCGCCAGGCAGCTGTTGAAATCCTCGCCACCGAAGCAAATGTCATCCACAAACGACCGTCGACAAAATACAGGTACCAGCGATGATTCGTCTGGCTCCCCGTTCGTAAACATGTCAGCGACGGGGCTGTTGACGAGTTATAGTACAGGGTCGGTCTCTACCGGTGCTTCGCGGTCTGCCGCGAACTTCGTTTGAAACGAGCCCTCGGCGCTTGGCCCACGACGTTCCTTGGCCTGTTCTTCAGCTAAACGCATCCTCTCCGAGTATTCAAACCAACCTCCTTTAGGTTGAACGAAGGCCCAGAGTGCGTTGTCAATCATACGCTGGTAGATCATCGGCGCGTTCTTTAACCCAAAGGGCATGCGTAACCACTCGAAATGTCCGAGTGCGCAGACAAACGCCGACACTTTACGTGCTCGCAAGGCTATCATGTCCGCCCAGAAGCCGCTTGCTGCATCCAGCGAGCAGAACCATAGGTAGCACTCGAGATCGGTCAACAGATCGTCGACATGCGGCATTGCATACTCCATTATTGCGGTGATAGCATTCACTATCTTGTAATCAATGCAGAGCCGGATGTCCAGCCCGTTTTTTTTCATCACAATCACGATTGGCGATGCCCATGGACTGTCTCAAAAGACGATCAGTCCTGCTCGCAGCAAAGCGCGCAGCAGCTCGTACAGTTTACCGAGAAATCGTTGCGGCACCCGCCGGGCACGCTGTTTAATTGGGGCGTGCCCCTGTGTGTCGATATCGCATACCGCGCCGTAGGCTGGTGGCGGTAGTGCGTTGCCACTAGCAATCAGGATGTGCTCGTGGTTCTTCAGCGTCGCGACCAGAAGTTTCCTGCGATCGGTCGACAGCTGGGGGTCAGCAACATTGGGTGCATTGTAGTCTATTGCCTGGTGATTTCTTCGGTAAGGTCCGGCAGGAATGCCAACTCCTTCGCGTAGTCTTCTAGGCCAATGTTGTTAGCTGGGTGTTCGTAGAAGTCATTCCTTGCGTTCGCCGTTGCTTCATTCCCTTCGGTTATTAATACTCGAGCGACCGAGATGTACGTCTCGTCCAAAGTCGCCACGGACTCCTCTCTTGACTCAAAATCGTCATCCGCCTTGAGTTGAACACTCGGTACCGGGTCCATATCCTTCCCATCCTTGTTTCCCATCTCTGGACCACCTGCCAAGTCTTTGTTCGCAATGTTGAATGCGCAGGCAACCGACATATTGGGCTGTTGATTTTTGTTCAGCGCCTCGGTCGGCCGTTGTCTTGACAGTTCGGCATTCGCACCAATCTCGCAACGAACACTCGGTGCCGTATTCAACACCTTCAGCGCGATGTCTGCATCCTCTGGGTCAACCACCGATGTCTCGTTCGTAAATTTGGCTTTGCACAAGGCCGGGACAACTTCGTCAAAACTGGTGACTCCATTTAATCCATTGCTGTTACTTGTCGCTTCCGTGGTCACCCCAGACTTGACGCGAACACTCGTTGGCGTATGTACAACGTTTACCGAACTCTGTAGTTCGTGTGTGCGCGCTACCGAGGCTTCGTTTGCAATATTGTCCCCGCCGTGAGCTGTCGTATAAGTATCCAAAGGTTCTTCGGAAGAGTGACCCTCGGCCGAGTCCCCGGCTGTCACCCCAGACGCCAGACAGACCTCCACTCGTTCATGTTCCTCCATGATCAATGCCCAGCGCTCTGCACATGTCAGACGATCACTAGAGTCCATTAGCGAGTCTTCAAGAGGCCTTGCTAGCACCCCACTGGGTTCTGGATAGTACGGTCGCTCAACTGCCGAAGGCTGAGTTGCAAGCCATTGCTCGTAAATTTCGCACTCACGCTGAAACAGCTCGCGGTCTCTGCAACCTTCGTACGTCAGCACCTGCCAGGCTTGGTACTTCTTGGAATCCAGACGCATATAGCCGTCACCTCGCGGCAAATCTCCATCTGGAATCCACATCGCGATCGAGTCGTGTGCTGGTAGGTACACAGTTTGGTCAGACACATTGGTCAGCCGAATGCTCTGAGGCCGTTCACGTCGAAACCTCGTCACTGACGGGATTCACTTGTTCGTTCGACGAACCCACAGTACGTGTTCCTCCAGCCCGACTTGGCGCTTCGCTAGTCGATATTCTCGCCACTCGTGCGCTAGAATGTCGAAACGCTCAGGTGCCCCGGCATTAACATGGGAGCCGTACGCTTCGCTGTCGATTATATTCTTGGTCTTGATCAGTGGGATTTGAACTTCGTGCGGTAGTTGCGCCGCGCCGTGAAACAGGTCCAACCGGATTCCAGCTGGGATCATAAAGTCGGTCCCGAGCACCACGTCGACGCCTGCACTATGCGCCATTACCCACATCTCGAACTCGTACACCATCTCCCATCCGAGCGTAATCTTGACGCACGCTCGTCGCGTCGTAGACACCTTGCCTTCGTTAATTCCTTGAATGTCAATGCGGCGTCCGTGATCGGGTACATCACGGAGTCGCAGCTTCTTGGCAAAGGCGTCAGTGATCACACTAACGCTCGCTCCCGTGTCGAGGAGGATCCTCGTTCGCTGGTCGCTCACAGCGCCTTGGACCAGAGCTCTCATTCTGATCCGTCGGTCGAATTTCTTGGCCGACCACCACCTCTGTCTCTCGCCAGGGTTCAACTTCATCATCTTGGAGGAACCCTTGGGCTAGTCTCGCGCTGCACTCAAAACCAAGCCGAGCGAACCCTCGCTGGTGCCCTCATCAGCATCAGCACACTCCATTATTTCTCCAACACCTCCATTGAGGATTCTACTCCTCTCCTTTTCATTTTCCGTCGCGTTCACACTTGTTACGTATTTATCAGGCCATTCACTCTGCCCCATGAAAGCAAAGATACACTCTGCTTCCATTGAAGGCTCGGTTAGCTGTGGCAGCCCGATAGGGACCAACCCAGTTGTAGTTGGCGGGCTGCCTAGTTTAAATGACGTTCTTGAACGACGGCCTTGAGCTCTGGCGGGAGTTCCTCCTTCGTGCCTTTGGTGCGCACAAATTTGGCAAGGTCTTGGAAGTTGCGGAAAAGTTCGCATTGTCCAGCATCGTGGAGTTGTTTGCAGAACTTGCATCGCTTGTTACAGTAGTGGGCGGAGTGACTTATGCCACCGCACACCGCGCATGGTCCGGACTGTGGGCGTCGGTTGTCGCGGTTGAAGTCACGTCGACCGCGTTGGTCCTGATTGAACCCACGGTCACCACCTCGGCGATCATGATTGAAGCCATTCTCGCGATCAGGCGTGTTTCTACGCGGTTGACGGCTGTCTGAACGTGCGTAGGTGCCTTCAGCAGATGCACGGCGCTAATTCTCGTTAGCAGCGGCGAGGTATCGGTCATTTTCATCCAATGAGAAATCACCATCCGTGTTATCGGGATGAAAGTCGCTGTACTCGTCTTGGACATCGTTGTAAGCGTTCGGATCTTCGTTTGAATACTCGGTGCCTCCCTGAGCAGCTTCACGACCCTCTAATTCAGCTAGTATGTCATCCACCGTGGCTTCAATGAGCGTCACTCTCGGTTTGTTGCGGTTGTCATTGCGGCGACGGTCACCACGCCGATTGTTGCGGGCGTATCCATCGTCGCGTCGCGCGTCACGACTCTTGGAGTATCGGTACTCACTGTCACGCTTGGCCATTCTTTCCTTGCCCTTGAGAACATCTTCGATGATCTCTTCGAGCTCGTGAATGTCGGCGACTCGAGCGTGGTAGAGACTCTCCGCTAGCTTGTCATCATCACATGCTGCAAAGAACTGCTGTACGTGTTCTTTCGCGTCGCGACCACTCTTCTCGAAGTGTAGACGGGCGGTCCGAGCGTAGCCATTCAGCCTGTTTATGTAGTCGCACAGATAATCATTACGTTCCCGCTTGGCGGAGTAGTAACGCGACAGTGCCGTCTGCGTGAACTGCGAGCAGTAGTAGCGGATGAACGCATCGCTCAACAGCTTCCACTTGCGCTTCGTCTTCTTCGGAAGTTGACGGAACCAATGAATGGCTCCGTCCCGGAGACTTAGCTCAAATGGAATGCACCATTTATCGGCATCTGTGTGGGTTCCAGTCATTTCATAGACGAGCCCACGGAGCCACTGCATACAGTTCTCGCTCTTGTTGCGAGAGCCTGAAAACGGCGTGATGCGATCCAATGGTCGGTGTGATGCCATTTCAATCCTCGGTGTCGGGTCCACGTCGTTCAGCGTCACCAGCTCATTCATCTGACGTATCAACTCGACTTGAGGATTTTCCTCGTCGAGTGTACGCACCAAAATGTCATCGTCACTTGACGAACCATCGCTGTCGACTTGACGACGTCCGGCACCACCTTTGGGGGCTCGCGGACCACCTCGGCGACCGATGAAAACCTCGTTACCAGCGTACACGCGTTGCATACGGCTAGATGATCGTGGCGTAACCATGTGCGAGTCTTGAAAGTACGGTGACGCTTCGGTAGTGCCAAAGACACCACGATCAGCTCCACGCTTGGTCGGAGGAGTATGGTCGAGTCGTTGGGGGATCTGCGGCAGCGGAATCGTGGACGGATCTTCATCATGAACGGTCGACTCACATGCTGCCTTCCAGCATTGATGCCAACAGCGCCAAACGCCTTCCGAAGCTTCTTCTTCCATTTCTGGAGAGCAGCTCCGGGGACGCTAATCTTGTAGCGACATCTTCGATGGGTACGTCTCGTTTTCGAAGCCCAGGGACAATAGTAGCGAGACTGAATCCTCGGCAACTTGGCCAGTCGCAATCGAGTTGACTGGGTATTGAAGTTCATGTGCAAGCGCGGCCCAGTCGGCATTTTACTTGGGTATGGGCTTGAAGAGCAGCATCCACTCATCATTCTGCATCGGCGCTTGTACGCGGTCGAAAACGCGCTTGGCGGCTGGTGTATCACCGTTGATAGGTGGGCGAGGTGCCTTCAGCAGTGCTGAATGCTTTGCACTCGCCACCGAAGGTTTAGAACCCTCGGTCCCATCCTCATAATCTTCATAGACCGGTTCTGGACCCGCAAAGTCATCAAGCTCGTCGGCGAGGTTCCTCGAAAGGGACCTGGTCGCCCCGCTCAGCCCCGATGACAGCGTGGCCGTCTCCGGTGTCGCTGCGCCTGGCTCTGGTGCCGTCTTATCTTCGTAATCTTCATAATCGTGGGCGTCAGGACCGATGTCCGCTTCGTCGTCGAAGCTCACTGAAAGCTCGGTGGCGGCTGCAAATCGCGCAGCCGGGCTTGAACGCTCGTTGCGAGCCCCGCCAGACTTGGCGGGCGTAACTGGTACCGTCGGTTGTCCTATCGCCATGTTTCTTGTTTTCGTTTTCTTTTTCTTTTTCGCTTGGTAGCTCGTAAACCGGAATGCCATACAAACAGCTCACAATAGTCACAATCCGTTCCCGGGTCGCGGCACCAGTTGTGGTGTTGGAATTCCCACGTGAACTCTAGCTACAAACGTATTTAGGACGTTCCCACAACAATACGTCTACTAGGATAGTAAACGATCGCTCGGGCGGACCTGAAGACCCCAGTTCTGCCTTGCATCGGGACAAACTGGACCTTGTAAACTACTTATATAGGCCAACCAGTAGAAATAAGAACACGCTATTAGCACGAGCAAAGCTAGTATGTGTTATGAATCCTCGTGGTCCCAACAGCAGAAGGGTACGAGGAACGGGTATGCCTTTTACGAGGTCACCCAGTGTTCAACACTCGGTTGAAAGAATAAAAGGTAGGCAATACAAGCACTCCCAGTCGTGCAAAATAGGCAACAATAAGCCGTCACGTAAAACCTCCCGATAATAATCGGCCAATACACAAAGTCTCTTGGCCTTGCCGGATAAACCCTCGCTACAGAGCTTCGAGTTCACCGACAGGCATACCACACTCAAACAAGCTTGACCAGACGCTTACCTTGAAGCCGGACGTCGCTCTGTGTGCTTGAGTGGAAATTCTGTTCCGTATTATGTTTGCCCTTTTGGGCCTATTCCTAATAAGAAGTCCTAATCAAGTTTACAAATATCAAGTGAACTATGATCCGTTATGGATCTTCTTGCACGCCAAGCGTCGTCTGCGCCGTCGCATGAGTATCTTTAACGGCTCTCGCCCTGTCCCAGACGGTGAACGTGCCTTCAAAGGGTCGCTGAGTCTTCCGCGAGCGCATCCCAACCGCCACCGAGGGTTCGTACCGTAGATGGTCAGTTCTTGGCCGCTGAATGCGAATCCGGCCAGTCCATTATTAATTATAAGGACAGCCTGGATTCAGTGACATATGGACCGTATCCAGTAGTGACGCCGTCGAGTCCCTTGCACCTTAGCGTCACCGTACATCACATGACCGAGGGTTCGTCGCTTGAACATCTAGGGCGGTGTCACGTCTTTGTCGATGGGTGATAATCCGCAACTACGGAGAAATCACTACACCACTTTCGCTTCAGCTTTGATCGCAAGCAATGCGCCGTGCAAATCGATGCGAAGTTCAAGATCAAGGCAATGATGGCAAACCATGCCGATCTATACCAATTCCAAGCCAACCCTGTGATGAAACCCGAGGCTCTTATTGCCACCTCAGGTAAGCAACGTTCCAATCTGCTTTTACACAAAAGGCTCGGCCATCCTAACGCTCGCATTTTGCATGATTTATCTAGGAGCCAAGCCATTAGTGGTCTAGACAATGATTCATCTGTCGACCCGCAGGCACAGTTCTTCTGCACTGCATGCACATTAGCGAAGTCTCACCGCTCTCCGTTTAGCTCTAATAGAATTGTTGAACGTGCCAAACAACCTTTGGAAAAAGTGCATACAGATATTTGTGGTCCCATGCATGTTCCCAGTCTTACTGGACGCCGCTATTTTCTCATTTTTATTGATGATTTCTCTCGGTACATGTTCACGTATCCGACAACGAACCGAAGCGAAGTATATGAGCGCTATGAGGACTTCAGGAAGAAAGCCCTGGACATCTTCAGGAACGACATCAATGTCCTTAAATATCCGCACCCTACTGAGAACTGTGACATTCAGGTTTTGCAAGCAGACAATGCAAAAGGGTATGAAAAATCTTGGGCGCCAGTTTTTCCAGAAATACGGAGCACATGCGTAGTTTACGAATGCATACACTCCTCAACAGAACGGTGTTTCCGAAAAAACGCAATCGAACCATTATGGAGCGCGTTCGAGCCCTACTGATTGATGGCAATCTTCCTAAGCAATTGTGGGCGAAGTGTGTCTGTCATGTGATCTGATTAACATGACACCCAGCTTGACGACATACAGCCGTACACCATATGAACTTTGGTACAATCGCAACCATCCATGGACTACATCAAAGTGTTCGGATGCAGTGCCTATTCGCATATCACAGAGCAATACCGTGATAAACTTGATGCGCGAGCACGTTTGTGCATGTACGTTGGCCTTCCCGAGCACAAGAAAGGCTACCGCCTAATGGACGTCAATACCCATGCAATTGTCTACAGCCGTGACGTAACCTTCAAAGAGGACGCATTTCCTCGTTTGGCAAACCTGACAAACCCTGAACAATCATCACAGATGCAACAATCGAATGTGCAAACGCAACATCTCGCACCTGTCCCTGCAACGACAACATCTGCAGCGCTGCCCAGACTGCCCCCACTCAGGGAGGCTCTAAACCGCTCGCATTACACTTTCTGTGGGGAGACGAAAACTGACCCTCCTTCCTCTCCTAAGCCTAAAAGACCCCATCGCGACTCAGTCGGTAGGGATGCAGCCCTCGATTCCGAGGAAAATTTACAGGAGAAAGAGCAGCGCAGGACATAACTGTACACATTACTAGCTATTCGGTATGTGACAGAGCCCACTACGTATCGAGGGGCGATGAAATCCCCTCACGCTAAGCAGTGGCACAAAGCAGCCAAATCGGAATATAAATCCCACATGGAAAACAACACTTGGGTATTGGTATCTCCTCCAAAAGGAAGGAAGATTTTAACCAGCCGATGGGTATTTGTTGTCAAGTACACCGGCACAGGCGACATTGACCGTTTCAAAGCGCGTCTAGTGATAAAAAGGTTTCTTCAGGAACATGGCATTGATTACAACGAGATTTTCTGTTATCAGGATGGAGGTACGCAGACTCCTTATCACGATCGCAGCTCTGCTCAATCTAGAAATCCACCAAATGGATGTCAAGACGGCATTTCTGAACGGAATTCTGAAGGAGGAGATCTACATGGCTCAACCGGAAGGATTTAAAATCCCGGGTAGGGAACACCTTGTGTGCAAACTCCTGAAGAGCCTGTACTGGTTGAAACAAGCTCCCCGTGTCTGGTATCAAACGTTGTCTGCCTTCCTTCAGAGTCTTGAACTCCAAAAACTCATTAAGGATCGGTGTGTGTTCATCCGCACTAGTGACGGTAACACATGCTATATCGCAGTGTACGTCGACGACCTTTTAATCATTGCGCCTACTCCAGCCCTCGTGAACGAGCTGAAATCAGCTCTGAACAAGAGATTCTCCATGACAGAATTAGGGGAGGTGAAGTATTTACTCGGCTGGTCTATTCAACGAAACCGAAAGCGCCAAACAATATTTATCCACCAACACAAGTACGCTACGAAGGTCCTTGACCGCTTCAGCGAATACATTCCGTACCCTATTGCAACGCCAGCAGACCGGAATGTTAAGCTCTCTGTAAGCAGCCAGCCCAGCAGTGAGGCAGAGAAATATGCGATGAAAGAAATTCCGTATCGCGAAGCCGTTGGCAGTATCATGTATCCCATGGTAGGCACTCGACCCGACATGGCATTCTACATGCGCGAGGTCAACCAATTCCTAGCTAATCCGGGATTGGAGCACTGGACAGCAGTTGTTAGAGGTATTTAATCTCTCTCGGGAACGAAGGACTATGGTCTTCTTCTTGGTGGATCACTTGACATCACACACGACAACCTTGCTGACAGCCTAACAGCGTACAGTGACTCTGACTATGCCAATTGCCCCGACACGAGACGCTCCGTCGGCGGATATGTGACTATGCTCGCAAGCAGTCCGATTTCAAGGCTTTCGCGCAAGCACCACACTGTGGCTCTCTCAACAACAGAGGCAGAGTATATCGCCCTGTGCCATTGCATGCAAGAGATGATATTCCTCAAACTGCTCCTCCAAGAGTTAGGCTTTGCCACAACACAGGCCAACCTTATTCATGAGGATAACCAGAGCTGTATTAAAATCTGCTACAACCCGGAACCCCACGGACGATCCAAGCACATACACGTACGCTACTGTTTCGTATAAGAGAAAGTTGAGCGACACGAATCCTCCGTCGCCAATTGCAATACCAAAGTGATGGTGGCTGACATCTTCACAAAAGCTTTAGATAAGCATCAGTTTAAAGAACTAAGGACCAAGCTCAGGATGAAATCCCTGAATGCTTTACGGTCTTCCGCATAGTGTGCGAGAATAACACTAATACATGAAGCATGCCTAATGCAATTGCGTTCTTTTATTTTTTCCCATTGGTTTTTATATTTGGTTCGCACAAAGGTTTTCTCCTCCCTGAGGTTTCCCTGGTCTAGCACCGAATTACAATAGGCATATGTAACAGCAATCCATGCAAGACAACAATATGACAGGACAAACGGTATTAGCTGGGCAAACCTGTCGAAATCCCAACTAAGGCTACAAGCTACTCCTTCTTGATAGCGATAAACTGACGAATGAAGGCAAAAGAGTGGATCCAGTTCATCTCCTCATCATCCACTGCAAGCTGTTTCCCCTTGTCGTAAACGACACGATGATCCCCGTTGGCGGTTAGCACGAAGAGTGTCCAACGAACTGGTGGTTGTACGCAGCGACGAGATAGATGCCGTCCAAAAGGGCATGCTTGCCCAACAGGCTCTGGCCTACGTATCCACAGGGTTTAAAGCTGTCACGCTCAATAGCTCTGAAGATGAAGTCTCGGCCATCGTCGCTGAGCTTGCGAAGGAAGACGAGAAACACTTTCCACGTAGTGCCCCTATCGATGTCCACATTGTACTTGGCTAGCGTTTCGGCTGCAAATACATTGATATCTGCGTCGGTCACAATGTCTGGTCGTCCTGCCGGTAAAACAGCAACCTTGAAAGCCTCATACATGCAGCGCCATGTTGCGCTGGCACCAATCAGCTTCTTATCTTCATCACTGCCTTCGCAGAAAGACTGCAGACCTTTGAGATTGCTCCTTTTTGATAGAGGTCACGGGTTTGAGGCAACGTTGGGCTTGTACGGAGCGAAGGGAAGAGCCACCACTCGGGAAGTAGACCGGAGCGAAGACACTTGAGGGGAAGAAGGAAGATTCCGAAGTGATTGATTTATCGGAGCTTACACTGCCCTCACTACCTAGGTCATCCAATCAATTGGTGCATCCAACCATCATACTCGTCTAATCATCGATAGCGTAATCAACGTACCGTAATCATCGCGGGATCGTGTTGGACCGGTTTGGCTACCGGTTTGTGGATACTTACCGCCTGAAACCGGTACCCCTCAATACGCCCCCTCAATGCGAACACGCGTTGACTCCGAGCGCCGCCGTAAGGTCCATGTGACGTGGGCCCGGAAGCGTATTCGTCATGATGTCCGCCAGCATCACAGAGGTCTCGCAGTACTCCAGCTTGACCTCATCGCGCTTGACCTCATCACGAAAGTGATGGTACTTGATGTCGATGTGCTTGGCCCGACCATGGTTCACTGTATTATTGGTCATCTTGATGCATGACTGGTTGTCTTCGAGGATCTTGAGCTCTGGTCCCGATTCCCCTTCTACCGTCAAAATCTTTCAAAGTAGGCGGTAAACCCACTTGGCTTCTTTAACAGCTAAACTTAGCGCGATGTATTCTGCCTCGCTTGTTGACAACGACACACTTGACTGCTTTTTGCTCCCCCAACCCACGGGTGCGCTCAACAAAAGAAACGTGTAGCCCGAAGTTGACTTGCGATCGGAGTGGTCACCAGCCCAGTCTGCGTCAGAGTACCCGTGGAAATCCACTTTGTCACGAGGCTTGAAGCAAATTCCATGCGACTTAGTAACTTGTTGATAGCGAAAGATGCGCTTTACAGCAGCCCAGTGCTCGACTTGTGGGTTATCCATGAAGCGAGAAACGTATCCTACGGCAAAGGCAATATCCGGTCGTGTCGCGGTCATCAAGTGCATGAGTGCACCTACAGCCTCGAGGAACGGAGCGTTCACCTTGGTCGATACACTGCTTGGGACTAGTCGAGAGCTCAAATCAGCTGGACTCACCACCGCCTTGCACTTATCCATACCGAAACGCTTAAGAATGTCGTCGACATATCGGCGCTGGCACATCGTCACGCTCCCGTCAGCGTTGTACACCAATTCGATTCCCAGTACGAACGCACACTTACCACTGTCGGTCATCTCGAAGCGCTTCTTGAGATCGCTCTTGGTGGTTGCAATGAGCTCGGCCGAGCTACCAGTCACCAAAACGTCGTCTACGTAGACCAGCAGAAGCACACAGTGACCATCCACAATCTTGATGTAGAGACACGGGTCGTATGCTGAAACTTGAAAGCCGATGGAGCACACGTTGTCGTCGAAGGTCTCGTTCCACACGCGCGATGCTTGGTTGAGACCGTAGATCGCCTTCACCAGCTCCAGGCAGTCGAAGTCATCATCAGGTTCGACACCTTCTGGCACCATGCAGAACACCACCTCTTGCATTATGCCATACAGGAATGCTGTCACCACGTCCAGCTGGTCCAGGGGTCAGCCGAGGTACACGACCAAAGCAATGATCATGCGCAGCGTCACATACTTCACCACGGGCGAAAACGTTTCGGTGTAGTCAATGCCATACTTCTGCTTGAAGCCTTTCGCCACAAGGCGCGCCTTGTACTTCTCGATTGAACCATCCGATCTTGAACACCCATTCGTACCGATGGCCCGTTGACCGTTCGGTAACTTGGCAGCTCGGAACACACCGCGAAGTCGCATCGACTTAAGTTCGGCACGGATGGCCTTGCGCCAATGCACTTGATCAGGCCCGTTCACCGCTTCTTGGAACGTTGCCGGTTCATCTAAATCACCAGCTTCCACTGCGTTGGCACATGCTCGCCAAAATACAGGCGGAGTTGCGTCATCGTCGTCTTGATCCTCGACGTCTTTTTCTTCTTCATCGGCCACATCACAGTCATTTTGCACACCTGATCGGCGCTTTTTTTGACGCTCAAACGAGGTTTCTCGAGCGCTAGCTCCCTTTAAACCGGCAGCCTGCTGTGCAGCGCGCGATCTCGTAGTCATGCCGTGAACGTTACTTGTGCGGGGCTTGCGTTTCCCCGCCGGCTTGAATTCCGTTGGGCCCGCAGTTTCGGTATCGTTGATACTGATAGAGTCGAGGGCGAGATCAGAATCTGCGTCGTCGTCGCTCAGACTAGCGTTGAAAACCCAAAGTTTGATTCGTCGAAATCGACATCGCGACTGATCACCACCTGCCCCGCCTCGATGTCATAAACTCGATACGCCTTTGACACTTCTTCATAACCCATGAACAACCCTTCTCGAGCCTTGGGGGTCCCACTTGAGTCTCTTTTCCCCCGGAGTTAGGACGTACGTCCGACAACCAAACATACGCATGTGCTTCACACTTGGCTTGGACTTGTACACGATCTCATATGGAGTCTTGCTTTCGATCTTGGGTGACGGTAGACGGTTCTTAGCGTAGATAGCGGCCATCGCCGCTTCGCCCCAGAAACACTTCTCCAACTTGGCATGGTGCAACATGCTGCGACCAATCGTGACGATAGTCCTGATAGCTTGTTCTGCAGTGCCGTTCGTCTGGTGCGCGTACGGAACCGTGGTCTGCTGTTCGATGCCTCGATCTTCGTAGAACACCTTGAGAGAGTTTGTCGCGAGCTCACGAGCTCCGTCATGGCGTACGAACTTGACCCGCTTGCCGAATTGCGTCTGTACCTTCGTGATATAGCTCGTGAGGCATTCTTCAGCGTCCGACTTGGCTCGTAAGCAGAAACCCTTCATGCATCCACCGGCTTCGTCAACGATGAGCAGCAAGTACTTGCTCCCACCCAACGATTCTTCTTCCATGGGGCCGCAGATGTCGAAATGAAGCAACGCGAACGTGTCGTAACTGCGTTTGTCGCGGTTACTGGGGAACGGCTTCTGGACCATTTTCCCTTGTTGACACCCGCGACAGACACTTTGCTCACTTGACTTCAAAGGTGACTTGGCATCCTTGATCATGCCGTTGTTTACCATCTTGCGTAGCACATCAATAGGAGCATGTCCCATGCGCGCGTGCAAGTCAACGTTCGACTTCGAAGTCACTGCGTTTATCGAGCATAGTGCTGTGCGCAGCCAGTAAAGACCGTCTTCGAGATCTGCTGTAGCCACAACTTCCTTCGAATCCTTGCGCGCAACGTGCATGGCTTCACCGTCGGACACCACTTGAATTTTGCCGCTTTTGTTGATCTGCGGCACCGATAGCAAGTTTTTCTTCATCTTCGGCACGTAGAGCGCGTTGTTGATCTCGATCTCGCGCTCATCGCCGTTGGGCAGAACCACGCGCTCGATGATGGTCTTTATACCCTTAATTGCAACGTTAGTGCCATCAGCGACCTTCAGCTCGCCTTCCTCTCGTTCGTTCAGCATGACAAACTTAACCTTGTCATTGCAGATATGGTGTGTCGCACCGCTGTCGACTGCCCACAACCCAGACATACTCTTGCCCGTCAAAGCTCCACATTCTAACGAAACCGCAAATGCCACGCGATCATAGCCGTGGTCGTAGTCGTCGTTTCGCAACTGGACATTGTTGGCCCCGCGTCCACGACTGTTGCCGCCGCGTCGGCCTCCTCGATTATCATCCTTCTGCTTGGTCCAGCACTTCTCAATCACGTGCCCCTATTTTCCGCAGTAAGTACACTGGCGAGACTCCCGCTCGGTACTGAACGCATTTGCCGCGTCTTCAGTCTTCACCGCAGAGGTCTTCTCGCCTTGTCGCTTGATATGCTTGTTCGTGAGCACCTTCACAACGTCTTGCGTCTTCATCTCAGAAGTACTCATCTCCAGGTGTAGCACGACGTTCTCGTAGCTCTTGGGGAGACTGCGCAACAAGCAGATCGCAACGTCCTCGTCCTCCATCTTGGCGCCGATGCTACTAAGCTTGGCGCTGATGTTGAGAACTTCATTGCAGTAATGCAACACATTCGCGCCTTCAGACATCTCCATGCTGAAGAGCTGTCGCTTCAGGTAAATGAGACCAGCCTTCTGCGATCCACCGTACAACGTCTTCAAGCGCGCCCACGCGGTCCACGCTTCCTCGCAGTTGTCGATCACGTGGTGGTAGTCCGCATTCATGTGGAGCAGCATCAATCCGAACGCGATGTTGCTCGACTTCACATACTCGTCCTTCGCACGAGGGTCCGTGAAGCTTGGAGTCGTCTCTCGGTACCCGACATGCCATACTGACTTGGTCAGGAACGTACCACGCATGTAGCGGCTCCACGTCGCGTAGTTGTCACCGTTGAACTTGTCGATGGAGACCTTAGCTGAAACGTCTTGCGCAGAGGACATGTTACTTGGGCTCATAACCTGATAGAGGTCACGGGTTTGAGGCAGCGTTGGGCTTGTACGGAGCGAAGACACTTCAGGGGGAAGAAGGAAGATTCCGAAGTGATTGATTTATTGGAGCTTACACTGCCCTCACTACCTAGGTCATCCAATCAATTAGTGCATCCAATCACCAACACTCTGCACTCGTCCAATCATCCTACTCGTCAAATCATCGATAGCGTAATCAACGTACCGTAATCATCGCGGGATCGTGTTGGACCGGTTTGGTTACCGGCTTATGGGTACTTACCGCCTGAAACCGGTACCCCTCAATACTTTTCCAGCGGTCAATGAGGTGAAGATGCTCGGTAAAGCCATCCTCGCGGTGTTGTTTCCTAGGCTCCCATGAGCGAAGGTAGCTCTTGCAGCCCTTGGCTTTCTCGTTGATCCAAAACACACGGTACTCAAACCCGAGCGGTCCCTTACGGCGATCCACGATCATTGCAACATCCCATTTCTTGACAGTGGTGACGTATCTACCATCACTAGTCACAGAATATACAGCCTTACGCTGAGCTTTGCTAGCGAGCTGTTTCTTTACCACCGGTACGTTTCCCTGCCGTTTGGTTTGTTCTAGCCATATCGCTCAACCGTCGTCCTGACTTCCAGCCGTAGCAAAACCACGGAGGCAAGTCTTGGATCAGCTAACCCGGTTGTGTTGTGGATACTGCCAAATACCTAACAGACGGATCAGTTTCACAATTTAACCTAATTAAACGGTCTAAATATACGAACATCAGTCCATTGTAATGGATAGAAAAATGCAGGGAGGCTGTCAAGGATAATGCATCTCACTATCCTAATATACTGTACCTGTTGTACCTAAGACCTCTCTAAGGTGATTGACTGAACTATACTATTGTATAGTGTACGCCAGAGTGTACAGGCATCTGGCCTCCTCGCCACTAATTATTCAATTCACTCTTCTTTTTCTCCCTTTCCTCACAACTGTCTACTTTACACGTATGTTCCCATCCGCTCACCGTAACACAAATTAACAGTGATTTGTAAGCTAAAGTCTGATTGATTTTCAAATCCTATATGGTCCACCCCGCGAAAACGGTGCAGTACTGTACATGTAGTGTGCCTTTCTGCCAAAACGCCCTCCATTTTATGGTCCTACGTAGAAGGATGGCCCTTACGGAAGACCTCCTACAGGTATCTGATCGGGTGCATCCGACTAAAATTTAGCCTAACCCTTTGACGAAAAAACAGACGATGCCAATCAAAGACATATTTGGCTGGACCACGCGTGTTTTCTCAGGGAGGACCTAAACCATAGCAATACCATACAACAAATTAACAAGGAAAAAAGATGTAGCAGTCACAAAATTGATATTGTACAATACATTCCATCCTTTGAAGCTCGATCGACAAACACGAATTGATCTGGCCCGCTGTAGAAATGCAATAGCCTGTTCACATACTCTTGCCTCGCCAGCGTATGTCTGATGAGTAGCCCATATTTAATTTAAAATCAATCTGTTGTGGATACTACGTAAGGGTAAATGGCCGGCAAATACTGGCCATTCGGCCCTAAATTTGTTAAAAGGTACTCTTTAGACCAAATCGGAGCCCTTACGTAGGACCTCCACAATCAAGTATTATTGGATCATAGTCTGCAAAATCAAATAGTGTTATTGGTCAAATATCATTTGATAAAGTGGCCTGGCTTAGCAATTCAACTCCAGTTCGTCCTCAAATCCCATCTTTAGTCCTACCCACCCTTGCTTAGGACCAGCTATTAAAGGTCAGATTGGCCAAAACTTTGGAAAGGCACAATAGGGGTTCTCACGGTTGGCAGATTAGCCGGTTGCAGGTTTTACTGCCCAATCAGATATCCTGCAGATGGGAAGAAAACAAGCATTGCATGGGTGGTCACCATCTCAGTGCAGATTTGCAGGTAAAAATAATCGGAACCGTATTGGCTGGTGAAACATTCAAAACGGGAAAATAGGGGGTATCACGGTTGGAAAGTATGTTTGACCGGCCAATTAAATCAAATCTTCGCGTCCCGTTTTTTTCAGCTCAAACCTTCCTTGAAAAATGTGGAAGGTTGCAAACCGCCGGTGAAGGTTAGTTATGATTGGTAGAAAGCCGTGTCAGAAGGTTTGATATGGTTGGTTTTGAGCATGTAGTTCCAGCTTCACTTTTCTTCTGCCCTCACAGCTGACGGATGATGGATTGACTTAATTGGCGCATACTTACCAACCGTGATAACCCCTAATGACTCGATCGGTGTATTTTAAAATTTTCAATGCTAAATCAGTAGGTGGCCACAATCTTGGAGCCATGCTAATCAATATGTGTTTCTAAACAAATTACGTGCACCGGTACAGTCACGTTGTAAAATGTATTCAAAGTACCCATGTAGGTTGCATGCAGCGGGGCTGCCGTAGCTTTAGCTTTAGCGTCAGAGGAAGACGTTGGACGCACGCCAAGCATCGTCTGCACCGTCGCGGGAGCATCTTTAACAGCTCGCGCCCTTTCCTAGACGGTGAACGTGCCTTCAAAGGGTCGCGGAGACTTCTGAGAACTTGTCCCAACCGCCACCAAGGGTTCGTACCGTAGATGATCAGTTCTTGGTCGCTGAATGCGAATCTGGCCAGTCCATTATTATTAAAAAAAAAGGACAGCCTGAGATTGAATGACATATAGACCGTATCCAATATCCGTTTAGTGTTCGGTAGTGACACCGTCGAGTTCTTGCACCGTACATCACGTGACCGAGGGTTCGTGGCTTGAATATCTTCGACAGTGCCGCATCTTTGTTGACGGGCGATTATCTGCAACTCTGAAGAAATCATTACACCACTCAATACAGGAATAGGCATCCCAACGCGCGTCCGGTGTCAACTCTGTATCTGTAGCTTCGTTGACGGATGCCCCTCGAGGGGCCGAAAAGTCGTGAATAGTCCGACCATCCTTCGAAGCGCCGTCTTCCGAAGGCGATGGTCGTTGTCGTCTCACAAGCTATCCGGTTGACGAGAGATGTGTTCCACTCGTTCGGTTAAGTCGCGGATCCCCACTGCCTGATCATCGAGCAAACGTCGCAGGTCCCGTAAGCGAGAATCCGCCTGATGGTCCCATCCTTGAATCTCGATGGCTTGGTCGTGAACTTGAGCCCGCAATGTCTGGAGTTGGGTGGCGAAGGGAGATGAAGGTAGGGATTTGAACGCCTGTTGAGCAACGACATCGGCACGTTGAGCTCGATCCCGAGCATCTCGAGCAGTCTGGAGCTCTGTCGTCAAGGTCCGTACCTGATCGGAGAGAACTTGAACCAAGGTACCCAAATCCGTAGGCGACGCAGGAAGATTGGCCGGAGAAGTGGTAGATGGGGACTTGCCAGGCGTTTTACCAGCACGTTTCGAGGGAGACATGTGGTACGCGAGAGAAGAAGCTGTCGGAGACGTGAGAACGCTGGGAGTGTACGTCGTGAACGTCGTCGGGCGGCGACGACCACGTACAGGAAGCGATTGTGGTGAAGTGCTTTCTCAGAAATGAGAGATGTGATCTGACAAGGAGTCATTATCACAGATTAGTGACAACACCCAGTGGTTAGGGTGGATCTGGAATGCTCGACGTGGATCCGTACTACTCGAAGTGGATTAGGCCGAAGTAAACTGGATCGAAGGCCGATACTATCACTCTGAACCTCCAGATGAGATGGGTGATGCGGGGCGAACACGTTAAATAGTAGTCCAAGGAGGAGGTACCTGGATAAGCATCCTATATGGGTCGACGATGGATCTGGGGGATAATGGTGACTCGAAAAATGAAGAGCGGCAAGAGGAACATGTTTGGTAGCAGTATAGCTGAGATCGACCAAGTGGAGACTCTGATCCACTCTCGCCCAAATATACCAAGGGATATGGGATATACCATGCGCGGGTGGATCGAGTGAGAGTCCTATGGAGGAAAGGCTATGGACGCCATCTAGTGGTGACGTAGGGTTCGTCACAGGGGGATTGTTCTTCATGTGTCGATCGCTTCTAAGAGTAGGAGCCATTTGAATGTAATTACACTCAAGTATCAACTTTAGAGAAGTAATCAGGAAAGAACGTAAACACGTAAGTGCCGGGCAAAAGGCCGCGACAGGACTGCGGTGTCTGGCGAGGCTGCTCTTCTCTGCTGCTCTCGGGTGCGCGGCAGGCGTCAAAACGCAAAGTGAGTAGCAGCCTCCGCCAGAACACCGCTGTACCGCAAAAAGTAGCTTAGTATACAAATAGCAAATAAGTCGATATAAAACTCTAGATAAATGCACTCTCGTTTGAGTACACCATCTTGTCAGCGCACAGCCAACGCTGTCCTTGTGCATACGGTCCTTGGTATAGTCCTTCGCCATTGTACGCATGTGTAGTTATTGTAGCCGGTTATAGTGCAGCCGCAAGCTGCACTGTCACGGCGCATGAGTGTCCTTGGGATGTGTCTTTGCAGACACTGGCAGTGGACGGTGGCTCGTAGATGGGGGAACCGGACACTGGCAGACTGCATTGCACTGGAACTCGACACGCAGGTAAGTTTACCGCTCACACATCGGAAGGTGGATCTGGTATTAACAACAAAAGAGAAGGCAAGATCCACCGCTGGATGTCCCAGATCCCCCTTCCCCAAGTCTGGATATAAGAGATTAACCCCTCTAATCCGAAGATTATTCCAGAGTATCCGTAATTCCTAATATATGAGTTAACGTATGCCGGAAAATCAGTACAATTTACCCTATTGTGAGCCGTTTCGCGTGACACGTGTCCAGATTATGGCATGTGATTGGCTGATTGTGAATGATGTGCAGAACAGAACCTGTCCATAAAACTTTCAATTGCGATCTCCCTGCAAAACCGTTACACCGTACAGCAACAACGAGACAACACTAGAAGGCCAGCACTCACACAACTGCTCATTCACTTACTCCTCGTCGACCTCGCTCTCAACTTCGGGCCTACGCTTCCTAACAAACCTGATCTTGTGCTGCATCTCGGGGGGGGATGGCCATGCCGTTCTTCCAGCTCTGGTGCCACACCTCATTGCATGTTAGAGCGCTGTCGTGCCCCAATCTGCGCGCCTTGTTACACAAGGTGACTCTCCCCTTCTTGACCGTTGAGCACGAAGCACAGAAGTAGCTGGTCTCGTAGCTCCGTACGCCGGGCCCAGCGTACGCTGAGCACACCTTGCACAGCCACTGACAACGCTTCACGCCGTTCATTTCCTCGGTCTTCTCGAGTGTGTGAGGTTGACATGGGAGAGGCTCTGTAACTAGATCTGCTAAGTCGTCACCAGCAGCAAAATCCTCACTTGCTTGATTCAGCAGATCAGTATACAGTCGCCGCATGAATGCCGCATGGGTCGGCACCGGTTTCCCGCGGCTGCGCATCGCAATCTTGTGGACGATGAACGTGTTCACCATTGCAATATCAACGAGACCGAGAAATATCGTCTTGTAGTACTTCCGCATGCGAATCAAGCGTTGGATGGAGTATCGCTTTGCCGGCATGTTTTGGCGCATTGGGCTGCGGCGATGACGCATCGGCACCATCCCTTCGTCGAACGAAATCCGTGCACCCATTCGGTATCCTCTGAAGAACATCTTCTGCAACGCTTGAGCCACGGGCCGAATTTTGAAGACCCGATCCCCACTGTCGGACTGTCGTTCGTTGCCGTTGAAGTGGAGATACCGCGCAATGTCTCGGAGCCGGTCCCGACTCAAGAACTGGCCAAACGTGCCGCGCGCGAGTGCACCCTTGACCTTCGTGACCCAGTGCCGACTTAGACTCTCTCGGCGTGGCTCCAGTGCTCGTGCGATAAGCAAACCGATGAACCGAATGATCTCGTGGGGCCGGATGGATGGCTTGCGCGCTAGTTTTGCCTTGTACTCATCAATGGTCAGCACTATTGTTGAGGGGACGCGTTCGCGCCGCTGACGTGCCCGTGCACGCATTTCCTGCGAAGTACTGTGGTGTAGTGATTTCTCCGTAGTTGCGGATTATCACCCGTCGACAAAGACGTGACACCGCCCAAGTTGTTCAAGCGACGAACCCTCGGTCAGGTGATGTACGGAGACGCCAAGGTGCAAGGGACTCGACGGCGTCACCTCCGAGTTTTCAACAAGTATCGGATACGGCCCTATGTCACTGAATCCAGGCTGTCCTTATTATTAATAATTGACTGGCCGGATTCGCATTCAGCGGACCATCTACGGTACGAACCCTCAGTGGCGGTTGGGATGAGTTCGCGGAATACTCAGCGACCTTTGGAAGACACGTTAACCGTCTGGGACAGGGCGCGGACCGTTAAAGATGCTCATGCGACAGTGCAGACGACGCTTGGCATGCAAGAAGATCCATAACGGATCATTGTTCACTTGATATTTGTATACTTGATTAGGACTTCTTATTAGGAATAGACCCGAAAGGGTAAGCTTAAATACAGAACAGAATTTCCACTCAAGCACACAGAGCGACGTCCGGCTTCAAGGTAAGCGTCAGGTCAAGCTTGTTTGAGTGTGTTATGCCTGTCGGTGAGCTCGAAGCTCTGTAGCGAGGGTTCATCCGGCAAGGCCAAGAGACTTTGTGTATTGGCCGATTATTATCGGGAGGTTTTACGTGACGGCTTATTGTTGCCTATTTGCACGACTGGGAGTGCTTAAATTGCCTCCCTTTTATTTCTTCCAGCCGAGTGTTGAACACTCGGTGATCTCGTAAAAGGCTTACCCGTGCCTGGTACCCTTCCGCTGTTGGGACCACGAGGATTCAAAACACCTGCTAGCTTTGCTCGTGCTAGTAGCGTGTTCTTATTTTACTGGCTGGCCTATATAAGTAGTTTACAAGGTCCAGTTTGTCCCGGTGCAAGGGCAGAACTGGGGTCTTCAGGTCCGCCCGAACGATCGTTTACTATCCTAGTAGACGTATTGTTGTGGGAACATCCTAACTACATCTGTAGCTAGAGTTCACGTGGGATTTCCAACACCACAACTGGTGCCGCGACCCGGGAACAGATTGTGACCATTGTGAACTGTTTGTATGGCCTTCCAGTTTACGAGCTACCAAGAGAAGAAGAACAAGAAAAAGACAAGAAACATGGCGAAAGGACAACCGACGGTACCAGTTACGCCTGCCAAGTCTGGCGGGGCTCGCAACGAGAGTTCAAGCCCGGCTGCGCGCTTTGCAGCCGCCACCGAGCTTTCAGTGAGCTTCGACGACGAAGCGGACATCGGTCCTGACGCCCACGATTATGAAGATTACGAAGATAAGACGCCGGCTCCAGAGCCAGGCCCAGCGACGCCGGAGACGGCCACGCTATCATCGGGGCTGAGCGGGGCGACCAATTCCCTTTCGAGGAACCTCGCCGACGAGCTCGATGATGTTGCGGGACCGGAACCGGCCTATGATGGTTATGACGATGGGACCGAGGGTTTTAAACCTTCGGTGGCGAGTGCAAAGCATTCAGCACTGCTGAAGGCACCTCGCCCACCTATCAACGGTGATACACCAGCCGCCAAGCGCGTTTTCGACCGCGTACAAGCGCTGATGCAGAATGATGAGTGGATGCAGCTGTTCAAGCCCATCCCCAAGAAAAAGGCCGACTGGCCTGCGCTTGCGCAGGAACTTCAATACCCAGTCAACTCGGTTTCGACTAGTCAAGTTGCCGAGGATTCAGTTTCGCTACTGTTGTCGCTGGGGTTCGAGAACGAGACGTACCCATCGACGATGTCGCTCCAGGATTGGAGTCCACATGAAGCCGGAGCTGCTCTCCAGAAATGGAAGAAGAAGCTTCGGAAGGCGTTTGGCGCTGTTGGCATCAATGCCGGAAAGTAGCCTGTGAGTCGACCGATGATTCAAGATGAAGATCCGTCTAAGCTTTCACTGCCGCCGACGCCCCAACGACTCGTTCGTACTCCTCCGACCAAGCGTGGAGCGGAGCGTGGTGTCTTTGGCACTACCGAAGCTTCACCGTACTTTCAAGACTCGCACATGGTTACGCCACGTTCGGAGAGCCGTATGCAACGCATTTACGCAAGTAACGAGAGTTCGTTCGGTCGCCGAGGCGGTGCGCGAGCCCCCAAAGGTGGTGCCGGACGTCGTCAAGTCGACAGCGATGGTTCGTCCAGTGACGATGACATTTTGGTGCGTACATTCGACGAGGAAGATCCTCAACTCGAGTTGATGCGTCAGATGAATGAGCTAGCGACGCTGAACGACGTAGACCCGACACCGAGGATTGAAATGGCTTCGCACCGACCGCTGGATCGCATCACGCCGTTCTCAGGCTCTCGCAACAAGAGCGAGAACTGTATGCAGTGGCTCCGTGGGCTCGTCTATGAAATGACTGGAACCCACACAGATGCCGATAAATGGTGCATTCCATTTGAGCTAAGTCTCCGGGACGGAGCCATTCATTGGTTCCGTCAACTTCCGAAGAAGACGAAGCGCAAGTGGAAGCTGTTGAGCGATGCGTTCATCCGCTACTACTGCTCGCAGTTCACGCAGACGGCACTGTCGCGTTACTACTCCGCCAAGCGGGAACGTAATGATTATCTGTGCGACTACATAAACAGGCTGAATGGCTACGCTCGGACCGCCCGTCTACACTTTGAGAAGAGTGGTCGCGACGCGAAAGAACACGTACAGCAATTCCTGGCAACATGCGACGATGACAAGCTAGCGGAGAGTCTCTACCACGCTCGAGTCGCCGACATTCACGAGCTCGAAGAGATCATCGAAGATGTTCTCAAGGGCAAGGAGAGAATGGCCAAGCGTGACAGTGAGTACCGATACTCCAAGAGTCGTTATACGCGACGCGACGATGGGTACGCCCGCAACAACCAGCGTGATGACCGTCGCCGCGATGACAACCGCAACAAACCAAGAGTGACACTCATTGAAGCCACGGTGGACGACCTACTAGCTGAATTAGAAGGTCGTGAAGCTGCTCAGGGAGGCACCGAGTATTCAAACGAAGATCCGAACGCTTACGACGATGTCCAAGATGAGTACAACGACTTTCAGCCTGATAATACGGACGGTGATTTCTCATTGGACGAAAACGACCGATACCTCGCCGCGGCTAACGAAAATGAGCGCCGTGCAGCTGCTGAAGGCACCTACGCACGTTCAGACAACCGTCAACCACGTGGAAACATGCCTGATCGCGATAATGGCTTCAATCAAGATCGCCGAGGTGGTGACCGTGGGTTCAATCAGGACCAACGCGGTCGACGTGACTTCAACCGCGACAACCGACGCCCACAGTCCGGACCATGCGCGGTGTGCGGTGGCATGAGTCACTCCGCCCACTACTGTAACAAGCGATGCAAGTTCTGCAAACAACTCCACGATGCTGGACAATGCGAACTTTTCCGCAACTTCCAAGACCTTGCCAAATTTGTGCGCACCAAAGGCACGAAGGAGGAACTCCCGCCAGAGCTCAAGGCCGTCGTTCAAGAACGTCATTTAAACTAGGCAGCCCGCCAACTACAACTGGGTTGGTCCCTATCGGGCTGCCACAGCTAACCGAGCCTTCAATGGAAGCAGAGTGTATCTTTGCTTTCATGGGGCAGAGTGAATGGCCTGATAAATACGTAACAAGTGTGAACGCGACGGAAAATGAAAAGGAGAGGAGTAGAATCCTCGGTGGAGGTGTTGGAGAAATAATGGAGTGTGCTGATGCTGATGAGGGCACCAGCGAGGGTTCGCTCGGCTTGGTTTTGAGTGCAGCGCGAGACGAGCCCAAGGGTCACTCTAAGATTATGAAGTTGAACCCTGGCGAGAGACAGGGGTGGTGGTCGGCCAAGAAATTCGACCGACGGATCAGAATGAGAGCTCTGGTGCAAGGCGCTGTGAACGACCAGCGAACGAGGATCCTCCTCGACACAGGAGCGAACGTTAGTGTGATCACTGACGCCTTTGCCAAGAAGTTGCGACTCCGAGATGTACCTGATCACGGACGCCGCATTGACATTCAAGGAATCAACGAAGGCAAGGTGTCTACGACGCGACGAGCGTGCGTCAAGATTACGCTCGGATGGGAGATGGTGTACGAGTTTGAGATGTGGGTAATGGCGGATAGTGCAGGCGTCGACGTGGTACTCGGGACCGACTTTATGATCCCAGCTGGGATCCGGTTGGACCTGTTCCACGGCGCGGCGCAATTACCGCACGAAGTCCAAATCCCGCTGATAAAGACCAAGAACATGATCGACAGCGAAGAATACGGCTCCCATGTTAACGCCGGGCCACACGAGCGGTTGGACATTCAAGCGCACGAGTGGCGAGAATATCGACTAGCGAAGCGTCAAGTCGGGCTGGAAGAACACGTACTGTGGGTTCGTCGAACGAACAAGCTAATCCCGTCAGTGACGAGGTTTCGACGTGGACGGCCTCAGAGCATTCGATTGACCAACGTGTCTGATCGAACTGTGTACCTACCAGCACACGACTCGATCGCTATGTGGATTCCAGATGGGTATTTGCCACGAGGTGACGGCTATGTGCGTCTGGAGTCCAAGAAGTACCAAGACTGGCAAGTGTTGGCCTACGAAGGTTGTAGAGACCGCGGGCTCTTTCAGCGTGAATGCGAAATCTACGAACAGTGGCTTGCAACTCAGCCTTCAGCAGTTGATCGACCATACTACCCAGAACCCGGTGGGGTGCTAGCACGACCTCTAGAAGACTCGCTAGTGGATTCTAGTGATCGTCCGACATGTGCAGAGCGCTGGGCACTGATCCTGGAAGAGCGTGAACGAATGGAAGCCTGTCTGGCGTCTGGGGTGACAGCCGGGGATGTGGGATCCTCTCAGCCTTCCGCAGAACCTTTGGGACACTTACACGACAACCCATGGCGGAGGCAATAACGCGAACGAAGCCTCGGTAGTGCGTACACACGAACTACTGAGGCCGGTAAACGTGGTACATACGCCAACGAGTGTTAGTGTCCAGTCAGGGGTGACCACGGAAGCGACAAGTCACGGCACTGGATTGAATGGAGTCACCCGTTTTGACGAAGCTGTCCCGGCCTTGTGTGTCGCCAAATCTGCGAACGAGCCACCGGTGGTTGATCCAGAGGATACAGGCATCGCGCAGAAGGTGTTGAGTACGGCACCGAGTATTCATTGCAAGATTGGTGCGAATTCCGAAATGTCAAGACAGCGGCAGAACGAGGAGCGGAACAAAAGTCAACAACCCAATATGTCGACGGCCCACGCATTCAATATTGCGAACGACGACTCGGCAGGTGGCCCAGAGATGGGAAACCAGGATGGGAAGGAGATGGACCAAGTACCGACTGTTGAAATCGAAACGGATGCCAATGTTGAGTCAAGGGAAGAATCCGTAGCGGCGTTGGACGGAACATACATCTCGGTTGCTCGAGTGTTAACAACCGAGGGAAATGAAGCAACGGAGGATACGAGAAATGATTTCTACGAACACCCAGCTAACAACATTGGCTTGGACGACTACGCGAAGGAGCTGGCATTCCTGCCGGATTTGACCGAAGAGATCAACACGAGAATTGACTACACTGCGCCTAATGTTGCTGATCCTGAGCTGTCGACTGAACTCCGAGAACGTCTAGTCGCGACGCTAAAGAACCACGAGCACATCCTGATTGCTAGTGGTAACGCACTGCCGCCGCCAGCCTACGGAGCGGTATGCGATATCGACACACAGGGGCACGCCCCAATTAAACAGCGTGCCCGGCGCGTGCCGCTGCGATTTCTCGGCAAGCTGTACGAACTGCTGCGCGCTTTATTGCGTGCAGGACTGATCGTCTTTTCAAACAGTCCATGGGCATCGCCGATCGTGATTGTGATGAAAAAGAACGGGCTGGACATCCGGCTCTGCATTGATTACAAGATGGTGAATGCTATCACCGCGATCATGGAATATGCAATGCCGCTAGTCGACGACCTGCTAACAGATCTCGAGCGCTACCTATGGTTCTGCTCGCTGGGTGCAGCAAGCGGCTTCTGGGCGGTCATGATGACCTTGCGAGCGCGTAAAGTATCGGCGTTCGTCTGCGCACTCGGACATTTCGAGTGGTTACGCATGCCCTTCGGGCTAAAGAACGCGCCGATGATCTATCAGCGTATGATTGACAACGCACTCTGGGGGTTCGTTCAGCCTAAAGGAGGTTGGTATGAATACTCGGAGAAGATGCGTTTAGCTGAAGAACAGGCCAAGGAACGTCGTGGGCCAAGCGCCGAGGGTTCGTTTCAAACGAAGTTCGCGGCAGACCGCGAAGCACCGGTAGAAACCGACCCTGTACTACGACTCGTCAACAGCCCCGTCGCTGACATGTTTACGAACGGGGAGCCAGACGAATCATCGCTGGTACCTGTATTTGGTCGACGGTCGTTTGTGGATGACATTTGCTTCGGTGGCGAGGATTTCGACAGCTGCCTGGCGACGCTGGACCGATTGCTAGCAAGATTCGGACAGTGTCGGATCAGCATTAGCTTCACCAAGAGCATCTTTTGCCAACCCAAGGTGGACTTTCTGTCGCATAAAATTTCGCCAGAAGGTATCAGAGCTGACCCCAAGAAGCTTGCGGCCATCACCGAGCTTTCGTTTCCAACGAGCAAGAAGGGCATGCAGTTGTTTCTTGGAGCGGTTAATTACTACAGCCGCTTCATTCAAGACTTCGCGGTCTACGGTGCGGCGCTGTACCAGCTCAAGGATGAAGACGTTGTCGTTGAAGGTGGCCTTTCTGTGGCACGTCATTCCTTCGAAAGATTGAAGACGAGTGTTTCACATTCACCCATCCTCAGGCACTTTGATCGGTCGAAAGAAGTTCACGTCATGCTCTTTGCGAATGAATGGGCGTTGAGCACTACGCTAATGCAAGAACATGAAGGCAAGTTACACCCCGTACGGTTCCTCGGTCGGGTGCTCAAGGAGGCCGAGATGAACTACCATCCTGCTGAGAAGGAAGTTTTGGCGTTACTTCTGCTGTTGAAGATCTGTTACGTCCAGCTGGCAGGAAAGACGCTACATGTCTATACACGATTCTCGACGTTAGAGTGGGTGCATAAGTCAAAGTCTCTCTTCGGACGCGCGGTCCAGTTCGCAGTGCTGCTATCGCAGTGGCACCTTAAGGTGCAGCGCGTGAAAGAGAAGGATGTCGCCTTTGCGCAGCTACTGCAGTCAAGCATCACGAGCTTCGTTGACCTGGAAGACTCGCTCGCGCCGGTGGCGCCTCCAAACAAGGGTTCCCCGACTATTCGAATGGACCCCGCGTTGCTGTACGCCAGGCTTTCCCGTAATTACAGCGGATTCGTCATGTCTTTTGACGGATCAGCGAAGACAGAGAAGTACGGTGGCTACGGGAGTTGTTCATGGGTGCTGTGGAGCCTTCCTGAGTGGAAGGTAGTGATTGCTGCAAACGCTTACCTCTCGGCTACCACGGTGAATGAGGCAGAGTATAAAGGTATGATCAACGGTGTCAAGGCTGCTATTGCGCACGGTGCCGAGGATTTAGTCATCGTTGGGGGCTCAAGGCTCGCGATTCAACAATCACTTGGGGTGATCGCATGCAGGAAGGAAACTTTGCTAGCACTGCTGAATACTCACAAGGAACTCACGGCCAAGCTTCGATCAGTTAAATATCTCCACGTTGTACGAGAATACAACGCGGCCGCGGATTCGTTAGCCACTGAAGCGCTGGAATCGAAGGTCAGTCGGGTAATCTTGGCTGAAACTCGCAAGTCGGAATTGGCTTCGCTGAACCGCATCCAGGAAATGATCTACGAGCCGGATGAAGACTCGGTAGATGTTTCGTCACGAGGAACAGAGCGTCAAGTACATGTACTGTCAGGCAGCGAGTCTTCAAAGTGGAAAACTTTCAAAAATTTCGTGGTTGATTACAGCTCACCAAAGTGCGATTATGGTAATATAGCAGTGATGACTCGGCGACAGACGAAAGCCAAGAAACGCGTCAGGTTTGCAGATGAACACTCGGAGGATGTCTCAAAAGCTCAAGAACAGCATGAAGAACGACGAGAGACGTCCACCGAAGATTCATTCGGCGAAGATTTGCCAGACCATCCTCACAAGACTGTACCATCGGCATTTCCCATTGCGGAAGATGTTGACCCAGTAGCGATACAGCGGGAACGACGCAGACGGATACTGGTGGCACAAGACGAGGATGTGGTGAAGTGCTTTCTCAGAAATAAGAGAATGGTCCTGACGCGGGGTCACTATCCCGAATCAGTGACAATTTCAAGTGATTATAGAGGATTTGGGTTGTTTGGCACGGGTGCAAGTTGCCTGTGGTGGATTAGCCATGGCGAGCAGCACCCCGTATGGAATGACGATGGATCT
>NW_003303668.1:28978-31295 GCF_000142945.1 Phytophthora infestans T30-4 | reverse complement strand
GTATGGAGGCGAAGATGAGGATCATAAGGGCGGATAAGAACCACTGGATCGAGCCCGGGGAAACTTGGGAGCTGTCAGACCGGTTGAAGTGGGTGGAACATGAGAAACTGTGGGTCACTCGGGGCGAGAAATGGGTACCTACCGTAATCAAGGAGCAGGTCGATCGCAATACCTCCAGGTCACGAAACGTCAGCGACAAGAGACTATTACTGGACCATTATGAGGAGATCGGACGATGGTTGGCGAAGGACGGTATCCCTAGGCAACCTGGATATGTGTCAGTGGGATCCCGCCGCTACAGAGAATGGCAGAATCTGGTGTACGAGGCGACTACCGAGATCGAATCTCTCGGAGAGGTGGAGCTCCCGGCGGAGCCAACTGGCCCCTTGGTGGATCGGCCTTCATATCCAACTCCGCGAAAGATCCTGCAGAGAGATCGACGGGTTGAGATCCAAGCAATGAAGGTTGGATCCATGACGGGGGACGATCCCCAGAGTCGGCCCTTAGATAACGCAGGGTCGGTGGACGAAGGATTGCAGAGGGCTAAAGCCGAACAGCCGGATCCCGCCGATCCACAAGTGGATCCAAGCTTTCCACTGGATAAAGTGCCTGGATCCCTATCGAGAGTGGCAACGCTAGTCAAACCCGAACCGTCGGGTTTAGACTCGTTAGAGGACCGGCTGGATCCGACCGGTGACTTCCCCAGTACCAGGATACCCGACCCCACGAAGACAGAAGGGCTGACGGTCGAAGGAGAGTCGCGGTGCCTGGATCCAAGGGTGGATCAGACAAAGACCGAAGATGAACAAGTCTGCTACCGTGAAGGCGGGGATCTACACGCCGAGGATCTTGGAGAAGGTATGGCGGTAATCCCGGAGGTACCACTGACCACCGAGGAGGTCACGATTGATGATATCCAAGTGGATCCAGGGGCGAACGAACCCACTGAAGTGGATCGTCTGCGTCAATAGATCTGGGAAAGCCGACATCTGCTGATCGGTAAGGGTAATGCGTTACCGCCCGCCGCTCGCGGAGTCAAATGTGACATCGATGTCGGCGACGCGAAACCGATCGCTCAAAGGGTGCGGAAGGTGGCACCTCAGTTCTGAGAAAATCTATCGGATCTGATTAAGGGCCTGCTGCAAGTCAGGATCATCAGTTTCTCGACGTCCCCGTGGGCATCCCCAGTGGTAATCATCATCAAGAAGAACGGGGTGGATATACGTCTGTGCATTGATTATCGGGCTGGTTAACGGTCTGACTCGATTGATGGTGTATCCGATGCCCCTAATCAACGAGCTGTTGGAAGATCTGGATAAAGTACTCTGGTACTGTTCTCTAGACATGGCCAGTGGTTTCTGGGTGATTACTATGACGGATCGAGCTCGCGCAATATCCGCATTCATCACACCGTTTGGCCTGTTCGAGTGGACCCGGATGCCATTTGGATTGAAAAACGCACCCCAGATCTACCAACGCCTCATCGATAACGCCCTCTATGGGTTCACCCGAATACCGGAGCCCGAAACGGGTGGATCCGGGGAAGGTGACGCAGAAGTGGATCCATTCGAAGCGGGGGAGCCAGGAGATCCTGGGACCCCGTCTGTGTTAGGACGCAGATCTTACATCGACGACATTCTGATCCCGGCGGAATCGTGGGATCAGTTGTGCGAAAGAGTGACATCCCTACTGGAGGCGTGTACTAAGTGGAATCTCTCTATCAGTGTGGTTAAGAGCTATTGGGGGATGCGCAAGGTGGATTACTTGGGCCATCGAGTTTCCAAGGAGGAATTAGAGGCGAATCCTAAGGACCTGTCTCCATTAGCCGATTTGTCCTTCCCACAGTCGTTACGAGCGATGCAATCCTTCATGAGCAGTTTGAACTACTACAGTCGGTTCATCGAAGATTACGCCCTGTTTGCCGCGGTGTTGTATGAATTAAGAGAGGTAGATTTTGCTGCGATGACCGCTCCAACTTCCCGATGAAAATCCAACGAGCTCTGGCCCGGGAGATGTCGGATCCACGAAGGGATCCAAGTGGTATGACGTCAGAAGAGGACCTAACACAGGAGCTGGATCCACTCCGAGACCAACAGAGAGAGGATCCAGTCTGGATAGAGACGACGGATCAGAACTTGGAAAAGGCAGAATCTCGGTGGATCCGAGCTCAACACGCATTCGTGGAACTGAGGAACAGGATCGCGACCACACCTATCCTCCGTCATTTCGATCCGGAACGTCAACCTACGGTAATAGTTTATGCCAGTGACTGGGCAGTCTCAGCAGCTCTGGTGCAAGAACATGAAGGGATCTGTGG
>NW_003303668.1:4787-25611 GCF_000142945.1 Phytophthora infestans T30-4 | reverse complement strand
TCTCCAACCGCTACCCACTCAAACATGGTTCACACTAGCCGATGCGGTCCATGTAGACCTGTGCCAACTTGCCACCTTCAGTGAAGTAAAGGTCCTTCACGGTGAACAAGTTTTCCACCTTCGTCAGCGCGATGGTCCGCCGCGGACGAAAGTGTACATGGATTTACCGACTCTCTCGCCCTTGGCCAATCTCGTGTCTTCTTTCTCGTGGTAATCCCGACTCGTTTTCGCGAGACCTCGGAATAGAGCTGAGTTGCGATAGTATCCAGTCGCTAGTTACTGCTACGAAAGGAATCCACGAAGGCGGAAACTGGGGCGTGGTGTCGAAGAATGATGAGGATCAGGTAGTCTTGGGCTGAACATTGAAGAACTTGCTCACTAGACGCTGGATCTGGCGTCCTGGGTGTTGGCTCAGGTCCCCGCGAAACTGGATGCGCCAAGGCTCGGCTTCGTCGATCTCTCGCAAGGCTTCCAATAGGCTCGTGGGTTCTGGGCGATGGAGGTTGGGATCCTCCAAGTTGGCTTGACGGGATACGGATCCCGGAAACCAAGCTACCTTATCCCCGCGTCGGGGTAGATGCAAGAAGGATGGATCCAGCAAAATATCCACGTCACACCAACCGTCCTGGATTGCTAACACGAGGATCACAAGGACTCTCTTCCAAGCTCGGCCCGCATGGCTACGCCGGTTACCACGCTGCTTGTTGAAGTTGGACAACCAAGTCGAACCCTGCAATTGATTCCGAGAGATGGGGAACCGGTGAGTGCCCTCCCATATAGCAACCCGGTGCTTGGAGGCGAAAACCCGGAACGCCCGAACGAATACCCCAAGTCGCCCACGCACATCACCCCTGAAGCTAACCGGATCCACCGGTGTGGTGACCAGCGTATCCCACGGGGCAGCACTTGTCAGTTCTTCCACGAGAGGTCTGGTGATGAGTGAATCCACGTACCCGGCCCTCGGGATGGCGTCCGCTGTCCGAGGGAATATCCACTCAGCCCGAAAAGGCAACTCCGGAAACAGGACTGTGATCTTCATGGAGATGACCGCGACTCGGTTCAATTTCTTGGCTGACCAAGGCTCGATGTCTCTGGTAGCGAAGGCCACGGGAGCACGTCTACCAGGAATGAAAGCGGCATCCGGACCAAACGGAGCCACGGGGAGCATCCCTGGCAGTGACGAGTTAGGGGGAGCGGGGATCAAGACTTATCCAGGGGATCCGCCACCGTGAGATGATCCCGGGGATCCGCCACCATGAGGCGATCCGGGGGAACCGCCACCGTGGGGTGACCCCCCTCCACCAGATCCGGGAGATCTGCCACCAGGCGACCCCCCTCCACCAGATCCGAGGAGTCCGTCACCACGAGGCGACCCTCTCCCACCATCACTTCCCGATCCGCCGTCACTGTCGACTTGGATCGCGGATCCTGCAGTGTCGCCTCCGGATCCGGCTGTGCCAGCGACTTGTGGAGGCGGCGTCGAGAGGGATCTCCGCCGGGCTTCGGACCGGGATTGGGACAGAGCCCGTCGCGTGTCTTCCTCCAAGGCATCCTCAGCGGCTTGAGCCTCCTCCGAATCCTCTGGACTCCCGTCGTCATCGTCGTCGTCGTCATCGCCCCCATCGCTCAGAGTGAAGGGATACGGGCCGGAAGACGACGTATGCTTCGACGATGAACGGTTAGGAGGCCCTGAGCCGTCAGACCAGTCTGACTCCTCATCCTCGTCGTCCTCCGAGCTGCCAAGTCCACATCCCGGGGGAATAACACGTTTAGCTTTCCCCTTCCCGGGTCCAGCACGGGCTGGCGGATGGCCGATGGAGGCTGGCCGGGGAACGGCCGGCGTCGTCACCGAAGGACCGGCGGTGGATCCCGTCTTGGACGTAGATCCCGTTTTGGCCGTCGATCTGGTCTTGGACACCGCTGATCCTGTTTTGGATGAGGCAACGGATCCAGTCTTGGACGCCGTAGACCCAGTCTTGGGTCCGGATCCAGATTTTGACGTAGCAGCAGTGGATCCAGCCTTGGATCCCACTCCCGCTTTGGACGTAGCGGCAGATCCAGTCTTGGACGCCGAGGTAGACTTGGATCTAGCGGTGGATCCAGACTTGGATCCGGCATCTGACTTCGAGGGAGAAACGGAAGTCTTGGGCGCGGGTGTAGATCCTGCCTTGGACACAGAAGTGGATCCCGCCTGCGGAGCAGATTTAGAGACCGGAGTCGTTTTGGGCTTGGCTTTCGGGGAAGCTCGGGCCTGCTTATGGGGACGGGAGGATCCGGTGCTAGGAGCGGGAGATGTACTACGCGGGCGTTTCGCAGTCGACGAATCCGCCCCACTTACCGTCGGAAGAGGAGCAGAAACGCTAGCAGCCTGAGAGGGCCCCGACAAGGGAGGAAGTGGATCCGAGACGGCAGCTGTCACCAGCGCCAGTCGTCGACGTGCCAAATCGCGCTCCGACAGGCCGCGATCGCGCTCCAGGATCAGCTGTTGCTGCTGAGTTTGGGCTGCGGAAAGTTGATCCTGGAGTTTCGCGGTGGTCGCATCTGCTTTCTTCAATTTGTCACCTAGATTGACAATAACAAGTGAATATGGAGTTACTAGCAAGGGCTAAAAGAGGATCCACGTACTCATGCGGCGAAGCTTGGATTCCAGCTCCGTTAGCGCACGCTCGGCATCCGCCCACTCGGTAGTCGCCTTGTCCCGCTGGAGCTCGCTGTCTGCCAGTTTCGCTTGGATCTCGTCCCGCAATCGAGTCATACGCACGAATTCTTCAAGCGCGTAATCTCGTCCGGCAGACGCCCTCTCGAGCGACTCCTTGGTGTCTTGCAACTCCTCAGAGAGTTGAGCCAGGGCTACATCCGGCGACGAGGGAGGTGGATTTGGCGCGGGGGACCCTCCACGCGCCGACCCTAAGGCGGATCCGCCATGGGCGGATCCCA
This sequence comes from Phytophthora infestans T30-4, assembly GCF_000142945.1. Lineage (NCBI taxonomy): Eukaryota > Oomycota > Peronosporomycetes > Peronosporales > Peronosporaceae > Phytophthora > Phytophthora infestans. Next base: position 22,674 of record NW_003303668.1, on the reverse strand, counting down.
CATAGTCGTTGGTTACCACCTCCTCCTGGGTCAAACGCAACTCGTCACGGAGGCGGTCCAAGCTCACATCCGCCGCTGCCCCAGCAGTCTGGGAATCCTCCAGATCCCGCTCGAGGTCGTGGATCTGGGATTGGAGTTGGTGGATCTCAGATCCGGCGAGTGCCATCTCCCTGAGGAGATGGTCGTTGTCATCTCGCATAACGTCTCGTTGACGGGAGGCGCGATCCAGTCGTCCGGTCAGGTCGCGGATCTCTACCGCCTGATCAGCCAACAGGAGTCGCAGGTCCTGCGACCGAGAGGCCGCACGGTGCTCCCACCCCTGGATCTCCATCGCTTGGTCATGGATTTGGGTCCGCAAGGTCTGAAGTTGGGCAGTGTGTAGAGACGCAGCTTGGTCTTGGGCATCTTGAGCCGTCTGGAGCTCCGCCGTCAGGGTTTGCACCTGATCGGAAAGAGCCTGAGCTAGAACCCGCAGATCGGTGGGCGACATAGAAGACGGACTGACCGGAGGGGTAGTGGATGGGGCCTTGCCGGTACGCTTGGCGGGAGACATGTGTCGCGAAGGGGAGAAAACGGTGGTGGGTGCTGGTGATGCACGCCGTGAACGCTGTTGTGCAGCGCCGACAACGTACAGGAGGCGATTGTGGTAAAGTGCTTTCTCAGAAATAAGAGAATGGGCCTGACGCGGGGTCACTATCCCGAATCAATGACAATTTCAAGTGATTAGAAAGGATTTGGGTTGGCTGGCACGGATGCAAGTTGCCGGTGGTGGATTAGCCATGACGAGCAGCGCCCCGTATGAAGTGACGATGGATCTGGTATGAGCGATGTACGAGAAGGCAAGATCCACCAAGACTTACCTCGGATCCACCCTTACCTGGATTCACCTAAATGGATATGGGATATACTATACAAGAGTGGATCGGGTGTGGATCCTATGAAGGAAGGATGGTAGGTGCCCTCTAAAGGTGGATCTAGTAGCCACGGCTAACGAGGAGTCAAGATCCACCACGAGGTGACCCGGATCCCATGCTTTCGAGTTAGGATCCAAGGAGGGAGGATCCCGCCTTAAGGGACCTGGATCCAGGGTATATGTATGATGGATGCAGTGGATCTAGAGCTTTCGTGGGACAGTGGAGATCACAGACGGTTGCGAGATGATGTTGGATGAGTGGAGAGCTCAGGTCCACGACGAGTGTACACTTTCAAGTGAAGTGGATCCAAGCGACCTGGATCCTGATGAGTGTACCCATAATAGGGTAACCATAATGATTACGCCATGGATCCGGTGGATCTGAAGATAATACAGCTGGGATGATGGGTCAAGGGAAGAAGGGACATGCAGCCGAGCCTGGTAAGGGATTTAGCAGATGAAAGACATAGAAGGTAGAAACCCAGGCAGGTATAGGCTTAAATATCAATACAGACCTCAATTTGCACAGTATCACGCAAGTGCCTTCCTGCCCTCAAGAACCGGAGCTACATTGGCCGTACGAGCTCCGAGAAGGTTGGGAATTGCGAATCTAGTGTTGGTAGTGATAACTGGATAATACATTGGACAGATCCTACAACCTAGTGAGCTTTTCCTTTACTCGTGCAGATCCGACAGGTTAACCGAATTTACTACTTGGTCGATTACACCCTAGAGGCTCTCAACTTTCAAGATCCCGTCACAGGAGGCGGCAAGTACGACTTAAAGGACAACACAAAGGCAAGGGAACACACCCGCAAGGCAACCCTACGGCTAGATCCACGATCTAGGCCCCGGATCCATAAGCTCGAATATTAGCTTAGGATACGGAACCATCCACGGACGCAGAGTGAAGATTTTCCACTGCTGCTCCACCCCATCCCCACGTCTCGCCAAGACACTCAAGCTTCACCACTTGAACTCTTCGGAAGTTACCGAGAGAGCAGATCCCGCCCTACCGACGGGTACACAAGGTGAGGAAAGTTCAGCAGAACACGGATCATCGGGGGACCCCCTCCGTTAGTCGGTGTCTGGGCGCAGTTGGTAAGTTGGATCTGGCAATCTCGCAGATTTTGCTGATCCCGCTACACCACAAGGAGCAGAAGTGGTTTAACATCAAGAAGGTGCTTCAGGGCCAAGCACAAGAGCTGAGTTACAAAGAAGCTCGAAATGCCTGGAAATACGCTGACCGGTTCGTGTTATCAGAAGACGGCGTGCTTCACTATCTTGGATTGAATCGTCGGTACGACCACGGTTGGCAAGAGGAGACCAAGCTGCGGCTTGTGGTACCGACAACGATGATTCAAGAGGTCTTGCAGAACTGTCACGACTCGCTGGAAGGAGGACATCAAGGTGTGGTGAGAACGTTCCACCGCGTTAAGTCCGATTATTATTGGATCGGCTTGTACGCCCACGTGGAGAAGCATGTGAAGTCATGTCCAGATTGCAGCTCGAGTAAAAGCCGTCCACAGCTTCGTGGATACTCACCTGGCAACGTACTCGCCGAACGACCTTTCCAGATCGTCTCGATGGATTTTGTGATCCCACTACCGAAATCTCGTAGGGGCAACACGGCGTTGCTCCTATTTCAGTGCTCGTTCACGGGATTCGTTATTGCCAAGGCTATGTCAGATACGACTGCACTGAGTGTTGCCCAAGTGTTCGAAGAATGTGTGTACCGACGATTCGGAGCCCCATCATTAATAAGGCACGACCGCGACCCACGCTTCATGAGCGAGGTTTTCCAAGCATTTGCAGAGATGATGCAGTCAAGATCACGAGCGACTTTGAGCTATCGGACACAGGCTAATGGACAGCAGGAACGCTCGGTGAAGTCGGTGATGGGCTCCGTACGGGTGTACGCGGAAGACCCTCTACAGCAAGATTGGGACGAAATCGCGGAGAAGCTAGTATTTGCTATTAATACTTCTCAAGACACTACGAGTAAGGAAACGCCGTTCTACCTCGTTCACGGTTGGGATGCTCAGTCGACGTTGAGGGCAATGTCATCATCACTCAAACGAGGACTCGGCAAGCAGTCTGACGCACTGGCGTGGCGGCGCGAGATCAATCGACAACATGAGGTCGCCCTCACTATGGCCAAAGATTATCAGGCTGTAGAAAAGGAGCGAAGGGCTAAAAAGCATAATGAGGCCCTGAGTCGACTGGAAAAAGCTGCTGTACCTCAACCAAGTGGAAACGAACACTCGGCGAACCCTCCAGAAGCTTCGGAAGAGATGGAAGATCCTGCAAGAGCTCCACCGAGATCTCTTTTTGAGATTGGGAGCCGGGCGTGGTTGTACATGGAACGCGTCAAACCGGGCTTGACGAAGAAATTAGCTCACCGATGGCATGGACCTTTTCGGATCAAGCGCAAGGTGGAAGAGTTTGCGTACGAGCTGGAACTGCCTGACCGAAGTGGGTATCGCTTCTACCCAGTAGTGCATGTGTCGAGACTCAAGGCTGTCAACGAGTTCAACAGTCGACCGAACACTCGGTTGGTACTAGACGCGACTAATGAAGCAAGACTCGACTTTGATGAGGAACTGTTGCCTGAGGACAGCTGGGAACCAGATCAAGTTGCCGGTGAATATGAAGTCGAGGCCATCCTCGACGACAGAACACCACTGACGACGAGCACGGAGCGTGCTGTACGCGAGTTCAAAGTCAAGTGGGTGGGATATGAAGATCCAACTTGGGAACCATCATCCAACTTGTCATGTGGAGGTCTGCTGTACGACTATTTGCGAGCCAAGAAGAGCGATAATCGGCTGCAGATGGCGCAAGTGGCGGACGAAGACTAGCGTGACTGGATCACGTGTGAACTGTCCACAGGGCGATGCAGCCTGTGGTAACAGACGAAAAACGTTACTGCAACAACAAATTGTATATGCATTTGAAGAACAACATGAACATGATTACGCTGTGGAAGTGGATTAAGAATAAGAAAACATGAATGCCGACCGGAGAGCAACCACTGAAAACGAAGTCACGCGGGACACCTCAACAGTTAGCTGAGGTGCTGGAGAACGTCGTGGAACGTGCGGCGAGGACATCATCGAAACCAACAGCAGTCTCGAGGCGACGCTGAGTGTGTATATCGCCGTGGAGAGGAGGCGCAACGCTGAGCTGCACTTGGTGACGAGCCATTGCAGTCAAGTACGGGATTATCGAGGTCATCATGTGATCGACCGATGCCTCCGTACTTTCAGCCAGCATGGCGCGCAGCGAATCTTCGGTGAGTGGTGGTGTACCATCCGCAGGCGCAGGAGGAGCAGCAGGAGCCATCTCCGCGGATTCAGCGACGACGGGGAGTGCTGCAGGAGCTACCGCAGGGAGTGAAGAGTCCCGGGCAGGAAGCGCCGAAGGACCGGTTGATGACGCTGCTGTCGGAGGAAGTGCAGCAGACTGAGGGGCGTTCGAACCCTCGGTCTTGCCCTCCTGAGAAACAAGTCGAGTAATGCGAGGTGATGAGCAAGGTACCGATGATTCAAGAGAAGGATGAGCTGACGTACCTCCAGCTGTTCACGTTCGCGACGTCTACGAGGATTGAGACGCTGAAAAGCGTCGGACACGGCTCGATTCAGACGCTTAGACATACGGTGGCGAGATGGTGAATTGAAGAATGAAGAAATGTCACAACGGGCACCAGTACCGTGGCTTCCATTGCGACAGGGGCAGTTGTGGTGTAGTGATTTCTCCGTAGTTGCGGATTATCACCCGTCGACAAAGACGTGACACCGCCCAAGTTGTTCAAGCGACGAACCCTCGGTCAGGTGATGAACGGAGACGCCAAGGGGCAAGGGACTCGACGGCGTCACCTCCGAGTTTTCAACAAGTATCGGATACGGCCCTATGCCACTGAATCCAGGCTGTCCTTATTATTAATAATTGACTGGCCGGATTCGCATTCAGCGGACCATCTACGGTACGAACCCTCAGTGGCGGTTGGGATGAGTTCGCGGAATACTCAGCGACCTTTGGAAGACACGTTAACCGTCTGGGACAGGGCGCGGACCGTTAAAGATGCTCATGCGACAGTGCAGACGACGCTTGGCATGCAAGAAGATCCATAACGGATCATTGTTCACTTGATATTTGTATACTTGATTAGGACTTCTTATTAGGAATAGACCCGAAAGGGTAAGCTTAAATACAGAACAGAATTTCCACTCAAGCACACAGAGCGACGTCCGGCTTCAAGGTAAGCGTCAGGTCAAGCTTGTTTGAGTGTGTTATGCCTGTCGGTGAACTCGAAGCTCTGTAGCGAGGGTTCATCCGGCAAGGCCAAGAGACTTTGTGTATTGGCCGATTACTATCGGGAGGTTTTACGTGACGGCTTATTGTTGCCTATTTGCACGACTGGGAGTGCTTGAATTGCCTCCCTTTTATTTCTTCCAGCCGAGTGTTGAACACTCGGTAATCTCGTAAAAGGCTTACCCGTGCCTGGTACCCTTCCGCTGTTGGGACCACGAGGATTCAAAACACCTGCTAGCTTTGCTCGTGCTAGTAGCGTGTTCTTATTTTACTGGCTGGCCTATATAAGTAGTTTACAAGGTCCAGTTTGTCCCGGTGCAAGGGCAGAACTGGGGTCTTCAGGTCCGCCCGAACGATCGTTTACTATCCTAGTAGACGTATTGTTGTGGGAACATCCTAACTACATATGTAGCTAGAGTTCACGTGGGATTTCCAACACCACAGTACTGTCGATGCTGTCCGTACGATACTTGTTCGTCTCGGCTGCAATCTTTCGCCACAGCTCCTTCGGCAGGAAAAAGTAAAATATCGCGATAGGATTCTCCGCGTATGCCAGCGCAGCTCGGGTTGGACCAGATGGGCCGTCGTAGAGGGGTAATGCATCGTGTTGCACTTGGCCCGCGTGGCGTTCTTCGAACACCTCCCACCCCTCTGCTTGAAGTCTGTCAAGCTCTGGACCAGTCACGTTAAACTCCACTGGCACTTCGTCACGCTCAGTTGCCACGTCGTCATCAACTTGGTCATCAACAGCAACAGCAACTGCCTCGTCCTCTTCATTGTTTTCGTCCGCCAGAATGGACTCTTCGTCACCTTCCGCTTCGGAATCTAGAGGGAGCAACCAGTCGCCACCTCCAATGTTTATATCATCAGCATCAGTTGGCCCAAACAGCCGGTCCCGTCGCAGTGCATCCAAGAAGTTATCCTAATTGAAGTCATCTAGAGAAATTCCAGATTGCTCCGCGCTTGGAACTGCTGTCGGAGTGGGTACCGCCGTAATAGACGATTCAGGAGTTTCCTCAACCTCGACAGGGGTATCCGGAACAGGTTGCGGGGTATTATCCGTGGTACGTGAGGTCGTTTTCTGAACACCAGGAACTGCACAATCCGTAACAAGAATTTTAGTATATATTTCGCAACAGTCAGCATCAGAAACTCAAACGTACCAGTACGGGGTCGTTTCGTAGACGTTCTTGTACTCGATGTCTTGCGCTTGCCTTTCGGTCGAGGTTGCGGATCCGTTTCAATGTCGTGTGCCGAACTAGCTGCCTTGCTTGCGGGTCGTGGTCTGCTAGAACCTCTGGCCTTGCCAGGGGCAGATGGTACGCTTGAGATAGTCGACGCTCTCGCTGGGACAGTGGCTTTGGCAGCAGCCCTCGGCCAAGCAATCGCAGTGCTCTTCGCAGCAGCTTCCTTCGGTGCGGCAACGAGTGCAGCTAATCCAGGCTCGGACGGCGCAGGCACCGCTTCGGAATCTCCTTCTGACCGTGCGGGATTCTCTTCAGACAGTGCTGACGTAGTCTCGGACGGACCAGGAGCATTTTTGGGTTGCTCGGGATCGGCGATGGTCGGCGTCGAAGCTGGTGGAGCTGTCTCGAAGGCAAGCCATCCTTTACGGCGGCAGTAGCGAAGCAGACCCATCTCGCCCGACAAGCGTACACGGTTAGTTGCCGATACAGCACATTCGCATCGGTAGTATTTCCTCCAAAGTAGTCCACGCCTTCCGATCCCGCGAGGTTGCCACCGGGGGGGAGGTGGCGGGGGGCGTTGCTGAGGCCAGAGGATTTTCGATACAGCCAGCCTTTCTTCTTCAATTCGCGCCATATCTGGTTGAACGATTTCTCGAAGGTGAACATCTTCAGGAGTGATGGTCTCTTCTCCGGCGCTGATTTCCAAATGGAGGGCTGGGAGAGTCTCTTGACTCCTTATATCTGTAAACCTAACCGCTTCCTGACAATCCCGTGTCGCATGAGGTGTGCAGCTGACACTTAACCCGTTTAAATTTATCGCATACAAAATTCAATATGCCGAATTGTCGTTCCTCGAATGTTGTTGCGGACATCTCGGAACAATTTCACCTCTATATATTAGATTCCGGATTATCCGTAATGTCGTAGTAGAAGGGTTAAGGACTTCACACAGAGTGACTTGGATCCATGGTAGCGAGATGGTGGTTTCAACGGATCTCGAACTTTCGTGGAGCGATGGAGACTGCAGACATTCGTAAAGTGATGTTGGATGATTGGGGAGCTCAGATCCATGATAAGTATACACCTGCAGTGAGGTGGATCAAGGTGACCTGGATCCAGAATAGTGTACCCATAATATGGCGACCTTGTGATGATTACGCCATGGATTTGGTGGGTCTGATGCTAATGCAGCCGGGGTGATGGACCAAAGAGAAAAAGGGCATGCCGCCGAGCCTAGTAGATGATTTAGCAGGTAAAATTCATAAAAGGTAGAAATCCAGGCAGGTATAGGCTTAACTATGAATCAGACTTCAATTTGCAGAGTATCATGCAAGTGGCTTCCTGCCCTCTCGAATCGGAACTACATTGGCCGTACGAGCTCAGTGAAGGTTGGGAATTGTAAATTTAGTGCTGGTAGCGATAACCGGATAATACATTCGCCAGATCCTACCACCTAGTGAGCTTTCCTTTACACGTGCAGATCCGAAGGGTTAGCCGGATTTACTACTTGGCCGGGTATACCTAAGAAGCTCTCAACGCTCAAGATACCGCTACAGGAGGCGGCAAGTACGACGCAAAGGAAAACAAAGGCAAGGGAACACATCTGCAAGGCAACCCTACGGCAAGATCCCAGATCTAGGCCCTGGATCCACCAAACTGGAATTTTCGCTTAGGATCCAGAAACAACTACGGACGCAGAGTGAAGGTTTTACCACTGCTACTCCACCCCATCCCCACGTCTCGCCAAGCCACCCAAGCTTCACCACTTGAACCCTTCGGAGGCTACCGAGAGATCAAGGTCCCGCCCTACCGACGGGTACACAAGGTGAGGAAAGTTCAGCATATCACGGATCATCGGGGGACCCCTCCGTTAGTCGGTGTCTGGGCGCTGTTGGGTATTTGGATCTAGCAATCTCGCAGGTTTTGCCGATCCTGCTACACCACACAATGAGCAGCCGAGGAAGATGCCTGCACAAGAGACTTCTCCGGCAGACTCTGTTACGTCTGTGCCTGCACCTCCAGGCACCACCACTTCAGTGTCCGCGCAAACGAACACGCCCGCGACAGAATAAATATTTCTGTCACGCAATACCACGCTATGTGTGGTGTAGTAGAGCACACAAATACCGTCAGATGTGGATTCCTTACACAAACCACAACAATTTGCCAATTTAAATCGGCGCTTGTTTGGCCTGCGCAGAGGGTGGCCCCCTCGCGGTTCGGCCCAACCGGGACAGACGAGTGGCTCGCTTCCAGTCAGTTCTGACTAACCAAGTCAGAGCACTTCCGAGGCTCCGCCGAGTTTGGTTCGGCTGAGCTCGTTCACAAACCCTATGCCCTCCACCAAAGGATGGACGACGGCCGCGAGAGCTTTTACATGTCACTGAGCGCAGCGGCTGCTCAGCTAGAAGTGTTACGGCACCCGGGCTACCCGACGTACCGGCCCGCTAAGTTTAATCTCTTGGCGCTACCAGTCAATGCCCTACAAGCTATGCCTCTCGAGTATCAACGGCAGGCACAATCCAGCCCTATGCAGGGACTTACCGGAAGAGTGTACACGTGTCTTAGACTAGGCAAATTCTGCTCTGTTATCTTCTGGGAGCCTTTTCGGCTCCCCCTATTTAATCCTATGCTTCTCATACATATATCTAGTGAAATGTAGTCGTTTCGGATCTCGACCGACCCTTCCGCTGGGTCCAGGCGACCGTTGAGCTCAGCGGCCATCCGGATAACATCACCAGGACAGGTCGCAGTGTACTTACCGTGATCCTTTGTTCCTATGCGCCGGTCTACCCGACCGAGCCGATTCTTGATCTAAAGTAGGTTGACGTATGGCCGAATCTGGAAATTTATAAACCACAACTGCCCCGGTTAGGATACGAGCCGAGTTGGTTAGTGTCTTATTCCTCCATTTGGCTCTGCCACCGTTGGTCCATACTCGGCTGATGACGTCTCGCGGTTCTCCACCACCTTCTTCGGTACGCTTGTTGGTTCCGCTGTTGCTCACTTGGCAGCTCCTTACGCCCCTCGTCTGTTTCTCCTGCACAACGCAAGGCGTTATCCTTCTCCACTGACTCCTCGTCGAGGTGAAGATGCGTCCGCTGAGTCGACTCCTCGACCCGTTGGCACTCGTACCGGCATAAAGCTGGGTTGGTCGACCTGGCAACTTCCCATGAGTCTTACGCGGAGTCGGCGGAGTCTTCTCGCGCGCGCCCTCCAGGTCCACCGAGCTTGCCGGGCGATACCACTTCGAGCGCCACCAGTCAGTCGAGATCGGCTGCCCCAGTGAGTCTTGACTTTCTCATGGCCATGGTTGCTCAGCAGGGATACGAACGCCGGGAGGGATTGACCTTCTTGGCGAGGATCATGTCCTACGGATTCACTCGCTCCGCGGAGCCATCTGATTCCGCGCAGCGGCGAGCGGTCCTGCATGCTACCACAGCTGAGGAGTTGTTGGAAATCTTGAGAGGCCACTACGCTACGCTTGAATAATCCCAGGTCATCGAGGACCTCAAAGCCGACAATAAGGCTGCCCAAGAAGAGAATCGCGCGTTAACTCGGCGATTAGACACTCTTGCACTCAGCAACGTTGACTTGTCCACTTAGCTATCATCGGCACGACAACAGGTGTCTCAGTAGGAGGCTGCTGCCACGCAGTCTGTTAATCTCTTCGCTTCACTGCGGACAGCTGTAGCCCCGAGTGCAGCAAAACTTGCTCGGGATGTCGAAGCTGAGCAAGGCAAGGTTGAGGCTGCGCTGAGTCAGGCTCGGCACCACCATGAGCAAGTCTTGGATCGAGACGCTAACATCGCGATTCTTCTCCAACCCATCACCAATAAGGATGCGGCGTATGCCACTCTCCAGGGCATTGCCTTTAAACATTTCGAGCAGCTGCAGGAATCGGTGCATCTATACAGTTTAACCGGCAATCAACCGTTGCGGTCTGCTCAGTTAGTGATCGCTGGTCAGCGGTCAGTGATCCTGCGGCAGAAGCGGATCATCCGCCACAACGGTACTCTTCGAATGCATGATCCTCACATGGCGGCTGCTGCTGGCGCAGGGTTGGAAGTTCTAGGCCTCGATCCGTCCGACCTTCGTCTGAACGGACAGTTGTGCCGCGTCTTGGAGTCTCGCTTCCCCGAAATGTCAGTGTCCCTGCTGGCGAGTCCCGACGACTGGATTTGATCATCCATCCTCGTCAACACGCCTCCGCGATGTGCTCTACGGCTGATTTAACTGCACCCCCCCCCCCCGTGGTTCCGGCTTCTTCTACGACCTCCTCGGTGGACTCGGCTACGGCTTGTCGAGCTCAGGGACGGTTGCGAATCAACCCGTGCCGACCCTTGCTCAGCTTCGTCGTGCTCCGTTGGCTGACTTGACATCTACGCAGCGGCCTCGGCGCTATGCCAATCCAACGTCTCCCACTGCTGTTGGTCCTCGTCATTGTTCGTCGGCGCCGCCTCAGCCTCAGCCGTACGCTTGTCCACTTCCAGGGGAGGGGGGACACGATGCTGTCAGTGCGCTTTTGCGTTCGAGTTCTCCTCAAGCGACCGTGTCCGATGGAGGGAAACCCCGCTCTGGTAAATCTCGCCGCCGGACTTGGCGGAAAAAGGTTCGTCACCTTCCGTTGAGTACCGCTACACAGCCAGCTGTTTTCGCTGACTCGGAAGACGAAGATGAAGCCTCGAGCGAAGCTGAGTAAGGGTTTGATATGTCTGGGCCTGCCGACGACACCGTTCTTGCGTCTGATTTGATGACTCTGGTCCTATAATCCGCTGTTGACGTCGTCATGTCGCGGCTTCTTAACCATCGTCTGTGTCCTCTTCTGATGTCATGGCCTCACTGCCTGTCCCGTCTACGAGTGTTTGTGCCCCAGGATCGACCTCACCTAGCTCAGCTAAGTTGCCCCAGTCAAGCGTACCACTTAGCGTCGTGTCAACGGAGGCTGGGCACTCCCGGTCGACACCTGGACTTCGATCCTCTCACGTCTCTCCCTCTCGAGGTACTAGTGTATCTACTACACCGACCGACCTTGTGACTCCGACCGTGAGTGTTCTCAGACCGTCTCCCTGCGAACCCGGCCGTGCTGACGCCTCCTTCTGAGCGTCCCCTCCGGAGATCTGCTGCGACTGCTCAGCTGCTCGAGGACCTCGACGCTTCTGACGACGAGGTCTTAGGGCTTGGTGATGGTTCTGCACCGTCCGCCAGCTCGACGAATCTTGCCACTGGGTCGCTCTCGGATCCCATTTCTCTGTTCGAGAACTTGGCGGGTGACTCGGCGGGCGAAGATGCTCGTCGTTCTGCCAAGGCGAGAAACCTTCATGCGGCAATCGTCGGTTCTGACAATATCTTGAGTGATGAATCTTTACCGCCGAGTGATCGCCACTCTTCGCGCCATTCATCGATGGATTCAGGTGACGGGGCGACGCTATCTACCTCCGCGTCGGCTTCAGGGAAACTACAACGCCGTAAGCGTCGTGCCTCGTCGAGTCCTACCGGTCACCGGGCGAAGAAATCCAAGAAGCACAAGAAACACAAGAAGCACCATAAAAGCACCGACGCCACAAGCATCAGCAGCCTGCGTCAACCCCTGACATGGCGCCTGCCCAAGCTCTGTCGGCTGCTCCTTCGCCGAATGTGCCCCCCGGTAGGGTCTGTTCCGTCCCGGCCGAGTTCGACTGCGTCACGACTAGCTCCAGTCACTCTGCCACGCGCCCTTACGCTCCCGTTGGCGACGTTACGTATCCGAGCCTCGCAAGCAGGCTCCACGGATTGCCGTTTGACCCTTCACATGGCTCAACTCCGCCAGGTTCCGCTTATGCATTTCGGCTCAACCCGTTGTTGGAATGCATTACTGGACACACTGACTGGCGGAGTGCAGCTGGGGCTCGTAGGTGGCAAAAGCCGTGTGCCGTTCACGCCGTGTTCTCTTGACGGCATACGAGCTTTCATGGCTGTCTTCGATCCGAGTCATCCTTGTCAGCGCCTCTGGCGGATGCTTCCCGAGCTTTCTTTCTTCTTTTCTTCTTTTCTCCGTCGGGTCTGGAGGAGGCTCGGCGGTGTTTGGCTTCCCAGACTCGACCTCACACCTTGATGCAGGTTCTTGGCGATATGTGGGTGAAGCTTCGTGGCGACAGTCCTTTCGACTCGGCGGGGCGGTCTATCACGACGGGTGAGCAAGTGACTCGTTTCGTCGTTGCTCTCTATGATCGTCGCGACGGGATCGTCGAGTCAAGTGTGTTGATGGGCCTCCTTCCCGACTTGAACCCGACAGCCACACCTGCTCAGCTCACTTAAGGGTATGAGCTGTGGCTGGTGTACAAGCTCGAGCGCAAACGCCGTAGTGACACCCTACGGTCCTTGGTTGTCGCTGTCTACGACCAGCTCTACTCGGCGGTCACCCAGAAGCTCGGCGGCGAACCTGCTCCCATCGTGGATGCTGAAGTATTTTCGATCCGTCCGTTTCCCATTATTCTCCTGTTAACCTTTCGTGGGTCCCAGCCGGAAGGGGCTGTGTTTAGTGCGCGCACGACGTGGATCTTGCCGAGCCTGGCGAGCTTGGTGGCTGACCGACCCGGCTGTTCACCCGTACAATACCTGTTTCCGTGCTCGGAACGTGGACTTCTTGGGTTTCGCTCCGCGTGGTATGGACCCCCAGGTCGTTGGCGACGCTATCGAAGAAGACTTCGACCTTGCCGAACAAGTGCCTCCTGCTTACGCTCAGGGCGCTACGCCTCGGTTGAATCGTCAAGATATTCACATCTTCGCTGGTTATTCTGTTGGTGATCTCGGCTCGGATAACGAGAGTGCATGTGATGACGACTCGGCGGACGATGGGTTGGGTTCTCCCAACCTCCGTGGCGCGTCACCGAGTATGTCTCTGTTCGGCACCCCACTTCCAGGTGGAACGGATCTGCCCCACCCCACGTCAGCTGCGTCGTGCTCTGGGGCACAGGTTCCTCTTCCACCTACTTCTGTGTGGTGAAGTGCTTTCTCAGAAATAAGAGAATGGACCTAACGCGGGGTCACTATCCCAAATCAGTGACAATTTCAAGTGATTAGAGAGGATTCAGATCGCCCGGCGCGGATGCAAGTTGCCTGAGGTAGATTAGCCATGACGAGCAGCACCCCGTATAAGACGACGATGGATCTGGTATGAGTGATGTACAGGAAGGCAAGATCCACCAAGACCTATCTCGGATCCACCCTTACCTGAATTCGCTTAGGTGGATATGGGATACGCTATGTACGGGTGGATCGAGTGTGGATCCTATGAAGGAATGGTGGTAGGTGTTATCTGAAGGTGGATCAAGTAGCCACGACTAATGAGAAGTCAAGATCCACCGCGAGGTGTCCCGGATCCCACACTTCCGAGTTCGGATCCAAAGGGGTGAGGATCCCATACGGAGTGACCTGGATCCAGGATGCTGGGATGACGGATACAGTCGATCTCGAACTTCCGTGGGACGATGGAGACCACAGACGGTCGCAAAATGATTGGAGAACTCAGATCCATGACGAGTGTGCACTTACAGTGAAGTGGATCCGAGCGACTTGGATTCGGATGAGTGTACCCATAATAAGGTGACCATATTGATTACGCCATGGATCCGGTGGATCTGAGGATAATAAGCTGGGATGATGGGTCAAGGAAAGAAAGGACATGTAGCCGAGCCTGGTAAGGGATTTAACAAGTAAAATACACAGAAGGTAGAAAACCAGGCAGGTATAGGCTTAAGTATCAATACAGACTTCTATTTGCACAATAACACGCAAGTGCCTTCCTGCCCTCAAGAACCGGAACTACATTGGCCGTACGAGCTCGGAGAAGGTTGGGAATTGCGAATCTAGTGTTGGTAGTGAAACTGGATAATACATTGACCAGATCCTAAAACCTAATGAGCTTTTCCTTTATCGGGGGACCCCCTCCGTTAGTCGGTGTCTGGGCGCAGTTGGTAAGTTGGATCTGGCAATCTCGCAGATTTTGCTGATCCCGCTACACCACAATGGTGCGCGTGCCCGAATCTTTTGGTGACTCAAGATTTCATCGTGAGTCCCAAGAAGATGCTAAAGTGAAGATTGAGCCAGGGGAAGAGGCGTCGTCGGAGGTCGGTCGACGAAGACGCTGCTGAATGAAACAAGATCCGCCGATCGATGAAGTTTTGGGAGGAACTCTGTCGACGGAAGAGAGGTGGATCCGGATCTAGAAGACAAACCTCTCTATCCTCCCCAGGTCCCCTCGGGGACCCCTGCGGATCTTGACGCAAGTCAAGATCCGCTAACAAAACAAGGGGAAGTGAAGGCGAAACGGTATGCATTTGCAGATTCACCGGTTAAGCCAACACCGTACCTAAACCCAACCCCGCTAGTCGAAGAAACGAGAAAGAAGACGAAAACGAGTAAGACTACGCGGAAGAAGATGCAAGCTACAGCGTTGGAAGAAGACCAAGCTGGATCCAGGTCGAGCTGGTCCGACAAGGATCTCGAGTTTGTGTATCGCAACCAAGATTTACGCGACTTCCTGCATCAAGATCCTGTCATGCGGATCATGAATCCATGACAGATCGAAGATTCAAGGGAACCGGTGAGAGCACCAACGAAAACGGCGAACAAGTTGGTGGCAGTCAAAGATCTATTACGTTTGCTTACGGAGTCAGGCATCGTAGCTGGAGTGCTCGACGCAGAGGACATCTTCGAGCTAGACTCGGATCTCATAGTATTCGCGACGCGGGACCTCTTTGCCAGTGTTAAGTCCATCACCGGAGAAAGGTCGCGCACTATGGATCCAGTGTCGTCGCCCAGGATCAGCCAAGCTGCGTCCTCGAACTACGAATCCGCGGCTGATGATGGGTCAGACACGTCGTCCGAGCCCCGGCGCATTACGTTGGGAGCCTCCGGGACATCCATGCTGGAAGCGCGGGCGAGGATCCGAGGACAGGAAGCGCCCTCGAGTGTGAAGACTCGGGATCCAGTACCGCGATCTGATACAATCCAACCATATTCGAGCCAGATCCAGCAAGAGGCCTATCGTCAGATCGGGCTCAAGGTAATCGCCTCACGGATCCTGTCTCGCCAGTGGACCAGACGGTTACAGACTCTTCCGACACCTCCTCGGGCACCCTGCAGCGACACTTCGAAGCTGCGATGAGTCGTTTCCTGGTCGAACAGGGTATGAGTGCCCGTACCACAAGCGCAAGTGCTGCACGAACATGGAGCACGAGACGTGGAGATGGACTCAGTGGACGGAGACAACTCCCATGATGAGTTCGATTCAGATGATCTGGACGACCCACCCCCCTCGCCAGCGGCGGGAGCAGCAGCTGCAACCGGGACGGATGAATCGTCTATGATCCAGAGGGTACGAATATCAGCCATATCGGATCTGAAAGAGTTCACGGGCAAGGATCAAGACGAAGACCGAGCGCGAACATGGATCAGCAAAGTCAAGTCAGCCCTCATGCGAGATCAAGCGTCGGATGCTGAGAAGTGTCTGACCTTTGCGGATCTGCTAGCGGGTCCAGCCAGGAATTGGTATCGGCAGCTGGGCAGGTCCACCAGGAACAAGTGGCCAGATTTGTTGCGGAGTGTCCCGACCCAGTACTGTGGATTGGGAGTGTTGGTGGCACGACAATACTACCATGTTCGCCGCAGATCGGATGTGGCCGGTCTACGGGCCAAGTTGAAGATCAAGGATGGGGGATCCAAGGTACTGCGGGAACATGTGGATCATTTCATCGATACGTTGGGAGATGTGAACCTGGCCGATAGACTGACCTTGTTACGTCTTCCAGACGCAGATGCGCTTGAAGAAGTGCTGCGGGCTGTGGATCGCGCGAAATACCGCCAGAAGAAGGCGGCGGTCGGATCCGGCAAGCATCGCCAAAAAGCTCCGACACCCACGGCCCAGCTCGATGTGTCCACCACGTCACGGCGCCCGACTCAGGAACTGAGTCAGGATCCGATGGTTCGGACTCCGACCCAGAAGATTGCCGCCGAGTTTGTCTCACTGCACCCAACGATTATACGACGAAGACTGGAGACAACTCTCGTACTGGGGATACCGTACCCGGGGACCGTGGGATGTACAGATCCCGAGATTTCATGAACGGGACAGGACAAATCAGTTGCTCGCAGCATGGATCCCGGAAGCAGAGTCTGGATGTTGGAAACATCTGGTTTGTGAGAAGTGTGGCAAGAAGGGTCATCCCGGGGATCATTGCTTCGACGTGTGTCGCGGCTGTGGCGAGATCCACGACGCCGGCAAGTGCCCGATGGAAGAATTTTACAGCCAGATCCGCCAATGGTTTGATCTAGCCAAGCACATAGGGATGTTGCCAGAAGTGCCAGAGAAGATGGTAAACTAAGACGCTCGCCGGGTTGAATCCGGTACGCGCCGAGCGTTCTAGGTATTGCATTTATGCATTTGTGAACAAGACATCGCTAGATCCAGGTAGCAGGCCCCTAGATCCAGTCGAGAATACACGTGATCTACATGAAGTGTCAGTTGCCAAGATTTCTAGTTTGCGCCAAGTGGATGAGTTTGCCAGATCCGAAGTCTCTTCCACCCTGGATCTACAAAGGGGAGAGTCACGTGGTTATTGGGAGAAACACCAAAATGGTCGATGGTGTGAGCCTACCAAGGGTGAGGTCACTGCAGATCCACCTAAGGTCTGTCAGGTCACTGAATCCCGTGGATCTGAGGATGTTGGATCCATGGATTTGCTAACAGGGGAGTCCCGCGGATACTGGAAGTACCATGCCCCAGGAACGTAGTTCAGACAAGCCAAGGTAGGGGGCAAGATCAACAATGAAAAAGCAATCCTACTCCTAGATAGTGGTGCCGAGGTGTCTATACTGGATACCGCCTTTGCTCGTAAGGTTGGGTGCCAAGTGGATGGGAGTCGGATCCAAGATTGTGTTGGAATTGGTGAAGGCGTGTACCGTACGAACGGGAGAACGCGGATCAAGATCACGCTGGAAGGTTGTTTGGTGTATTGGTTTGACATTTGGGTTGGAGATCTCGCTGGTCAAGACGCCATCCTCGGGATGGATTTCATGGTACCAGCCGGAGTGAGGTAGGATCTGGCGGTGGGACACTTTGTTTCCCCGACAAGATGCGAATCCAGCTCGGCGGACGGCGACCGTTGCACGGGGCGAAGATGAGGTTCATAAGGGCGGATAAGACAACCTGGATCGAGCCCGGAGAACCCTGGGAGCTGCCAGATCGGTATAAGTGGCTGGAACATGAGAAACTGTGGGTCACTCGGGGCGAGAAATGGGTGCCTACAGTAATCCAAGGGCCAGGTCGATCACAATACCTCCCGTTCACGAATGTCAGCGACAAGAGCCAATTACAGGACCACTATGAGGAAATTGGGCGATGGTTGGCGAAGGGTGGTATCCCTAGGCGACCTGGATATGTGTCAGTGGGATCTCGTCCCTATAGAGAATGGCAGAATCTGGCGTATGATGC